>NW_021939256.1:12084983-12316666 GCF_001715985.3 Manacus vitellinus
GCAGGGCTCCCCTCTCCCCTCCCAGAGGGGAAGAGAGGGAGCCCAGCCACCCCCTGGCCTTGTCCACCTACACGCAGCAGACACCAACAGCAAAACAACCAAGACTGCACTGCCAACAGCTTACAGTGCTGTGATATATGATTTTGAGCAGAAGTGAACAACATGGACAGTGACTGGCTCTCCAGGGAACACTGTCATGGCACCCAATCACCTCTGAGCCCCTCGAACTCTCAAGGGGCTTGAGAGTTATGCAAGCACAAAGATGGCTCCAGTAGGGCTTAATTTGAAATGCAGTACTGAATACGTTTTTTCCTCTTCTTGTTTCCCCATGCTGCATGTAAAAGTTTTGTTATGCCAAAAATACTGACAAAGTTATCAGCAGATAACATAGCCTTACTTCTTTTTTCCTGGAGGAAAGGCGCGGGCAGGATTCTTCACTGCTTGAACAAAGTCCAGTTTCTGCATATTCACTGCAAATCTTCCAATGCAGTGTTTTGCTTAGAGAAAACCTGAAAACAAACATGACTTAGAAGCAAGGCCAGAGAGACCATGCACTGGAAGCCAAACTGCCACCGAGAACTACATTTTTTCTCCCAAACCATTTTTATATAACTTTCATCATTTAAAAGCAAACAAAAAAATACCACAAGAAAAATTGCTGTGGAAGTTGTATGTGGAGATGTAAGCAGCAAAAACAAACTGACACCCTGTAATAGGAAGAAGGTAATTCAAAAATAAGTATTACTGTTAAAGAAAATGCAGGACCCTGCAGCAACATATTCTAGGAGGCAAAAATCGAGAATGTGCATGGAAGTACAGGATTAGAGATAAATACAAAGTGTGAGAAATTCAACAAGGATGAACAGAAAGACAAAAATTATTATAAGCATAATAGGAAAAAAAATCCCAACCCAAAACTATATGTGATGACAAATTCATTGGAGAACTATGGGCTTTTTTTTCCAAATAAAATTAATATTTTAGTCAAAAGCTAAATTCAAGAGAATTGATTTTAGGTATCACATAACATTTGCTTAGTGCTCAAACTGTGTTGTTTGGATTTTAGACTACAACTACACTTAAATATCTCCTAAACTTCTGTCCATTTTTAATGATGTTTAGTTCATTTTGGTAATGCTTTCCTCTTCAGGAAACAGTACTTGAGAAGCACAGCACATCCGTAATAAAGAACTGCAACATTGAAATGTGCAACTACCTTAAACCATGAGTCCATAAGTATCAACTGTTAAAGTAGTCTCAAGTACTAAGGAGATATGGCTATTTCACTTATGTACGAAAAAGTAGAATAAACTGCATGGCTAGTGTGAACAATACATTAAAAGCAGATTATAAAGTGTTATGACTAGGTTTTCATTTTGTAGAAGAGAGATCAAATGCATTAATCCTCAGCCACCAATGCCCTGATTCAAACTGCTTAAGACACTTTGAGAATGCACTTTTCTGTGGTTTCTTGGTTTCTCTTTTAATCAGTGGTGAGAACCCAACACCTCCAGAGTAAAATTTTGTCCCAATAAAGATTTAAATTATCTTTTGAAGGCACCTGTTCCTTCTCATTGACTACGATGACTAAATTTCTGACTCAGATGCCTCAATTATATGCTTAAACTTAAGTAAGGTAAATCTAGGTGGTAAAAGATCACAGAAAATTTTTTACTGTGTTTTGTATAGTAAGTGCAAGAAATAATTTTGTTCATATTACTGATGCTCCTAGGAAGGCACAAACTTAATCTCCCTGCAAAGATGTTTGCAGGAATATCTGCAGACCCCACTGTGGTGGGTTGACCTTTGCTAGTTGCTGGACATCTACCCAGAATCTCGCTCACCTTCCCAAAACACATCAGGGAGGGAAAATAACATGGATGAAGACAAAGATAGGAAGAGAGATTGACCAATTATTGTCATGTGCAGAACAGACTTTACTTGTAGAAAATTATTTTAATTTATTGCCAATATGTAGATGGTGAGAAACAAAGAGACAAGACACTTCATCCAACCTCTTTTTTCCCAGGTTCAACTTCATTCATTGGAGCACAATTCTGATGAGCTGCTAAAGGGAGCTGGGGTTGTTTAACCTGGAGAAGAGAAGGCTCAGGGGAGACCTTATCACTCTCTTATACTCTACTCACTCTATTCACTCTGAAAGGAGGTTGTAGCCAGGTGGGGGTTGGCCTCTTCTCCCCAGCAACTAGGAACAGGGCAAGAGGACACAGTCTTAAGCTGCACTAGGGGAGGTTCAGGTTGGACATTAGGAAGAAGTTCTTCACAGATAGAGTGATTGGACATTGGAATGGGCTACCAGGGAGGTGGTGGAGTCACCCTCCCTGGAGGTGTTTAAGAAAAGACTGGATGCCACTGGATGTGGCTTGACTGACTGTCATGGTCTAATTGACAAGGGGGTGTTAGTTCACGGGTCAGACCTGATGATGTCAGAAGTCTTTTCCAACCTAGCTGATTCTGTGATTCTGTGATTCCTCTATTCCTGACTCCTTGTCCTCTCCTCACCCTGCCCAGCATTGTAGAGGCAATGGGGAACTGGGGGTGGCAGTCAGTACCCAACAGTTCCTCTCTGCTACTCCTTTCTCCTCACACTTTTTCTCTGCTCCAGGTCTTTCCATGGTCTGCCACTTCCCTCAGGGCATATACACCTGTTGCAATGTTGGGTCCTCCATGGGCCTGCAATATGGATATCTGCTCCAGCATGGAGTGCCTCCTCCTTCTCCTCTGACCTTGATGTTCCCTCTGCTGTTTCTAACACTTTTTGTTCCCTCATCCCCTGTCTGTGCAGAATTTTCTGCTCTTTCTTAGAGATGTTTTCTTCGAGGCACCCACCTATGTCTAGGGCTAAGCTGTGCCCTGCAGTAGGGTCTGATGGAGCTGACAGGAACCAGCCGCCTCTGACATGGGAAAGCCCTGGCTGCTCCTCCTGGAGCCACTTCTACAGCTGCCCACTGTCCATCTCTTCTTATGCAAATCCACTACATGATCTTTTCCCAAGCAGACAAAAATATAATTTGTGAGTCATTATGAGGTTGTAGATAAAAGCTTTGTATTACTCTAGAAAGGAAATTAATGAGTCAGGTGTAATACTTTTCTCATTAATTTTTTCACAGATAGTGCAGTTTATTGTAAAGGTAAGAGTTTTCATTTTGTAGGTGGGAGTTTTTAGTTCTGGATGAAATAACTATCTAATTTCCCCAACGGACAGCTCTCAGGATGTAGGACTGAGCTGAGGGTATTCTCTGTGCTGTTAAACAGGCAATTACTTTCATTCTGTGCTTCCAGAACTGATGAACTTGTTTCTTTCAAAAGGCAGTTCAGATACTCCAGGGATTCAGTCTTTTGTGGACAGTGAACCACAACTTCACCTGAACCTGTTATGTTGCATGGATGAGTGTTTTTGACTACAGAAATACTAAGTTTAATCTGGAGTGTGTCTGTCTGATGTCTAGGAAAGAAGAAGGTCCTATATAAACTTTTACACCTGTAGTTATAAAGTGGAAGTAAGATGACTGAAAAATGTTTTAGGAAATGAACTGGAATGTCTCCAGTAACTCATTTATGCAAGGGCAAAACAGAGTAGGCAAGTTCCTGTCCAAGACAAAGTACACAGCTATGCAGGTAAAATGTGAGCAAATAAGGAATAGGTAATTCCACAAATAACCACTGATTTCACTGTTGGTTTCTTTTGGCTTTTTTTGAACATTTGTGTGGAGACTTGGAATCAAGTTCCTTACTCCTTCCTCCTGTTAAAAGAAATAAGTCCAGGCTTTCTGCTGCTTCTCCAGAGCATCTATTGGTCTCAAGACTTCAGGAAGAATCTAAAACTCAATGTCTTTATTGCTGCTGATGTGGACAAACTCCAGGTTCTCTATCTAGTGCCGTTCTCAGACTTCATGGTCCTTCTGAAGTTTCACAAGGCTCAATTCATCATATTAGAAAACATCTCTAAAGATGTCTGACCTACATATCCTGAAGCTCAGATGAACTTTAAAAGTAGTTACGAAAAGCCTTACACTTTTAAACTATCACTGCCACTACTGACAAGAGGACCTGATCATTGCATTTTTGTCCTAACTCAGCAAGGACTGTATTCCAGAAGAGTGAGATGAGACTAATGGAGCTTAATTTCAAAAACACTAATAGCTTTAATTTATGCCTAGTTGTTACATAATATGTAATTAATGCAGCATAATCAAATAAATACTTCTAGGAAAGAGCCAGTTCTGATTTGACATGTAAAGCTTTTTGTGATCCTTAGCTTACTTACAAAGAGATTCTCCTTCTAAGAGGAATTAATGCAGATGCAGATGCACAGATTTCGTAGAGTTAGCAAACACTCTTCTCAGATGTTGCACTACAGTAATGACTAAGCCTCTTTTACAGGAGTTGGCTGCTATCAAGTCCCTCAGCTGAAATATTTGTCTGGTAAGCTCCTGCTTTTAGGTGTTGAAGTGTATGGTATATTCTTGAGACTTGGAACTGGTAGGAATCAGGGGAAAATACATACCAGATAAACATGACTATATAATTATTTTTTTTAGGTCTTCAAAAAATGTGTAGATGTGATGCTTAGGGACATGTTTTAGTTATGAACCTGGCAGTGTTATGCTAATGGTTGGACTTGATGATCTTAGAGGTCTTCTCCAGCCTTAATGATTCTGTGATTCTATAATTCTCTGACTAAGTAAACTGCAGCTCTGGTGCTCTGACTGATACCTTCTTCAGAGTAGTCCTTGATTAGTTCTGAACAGATGCAATGGGAGCTGTCAGGAATTTTCCATTACTGAAAACATTGCTCAACTCTCACTTCTTTAGAGATCGTAGATGGGATGAGAAAAATAATGGAGACTCTGTCTAGCTGGTTTGCTGCTCATCTGACTATCATTGTCAGCTACAGTAGTGTTAAGTTCTTGACAAAATTGATCTGATTTTACTCCTCTCTGAAAGTTTGTGTTAAACATGGGTTTCTTATTGGGCTTTTTTGCTAGAGCTCTTTTTTGTGATTTTTCAGCATCCAGCAGAAATCATCAGGTAACTAATGGTTATCCAAAAAAGCTTTCTTCATGTATATTCACTGACTACCAGGTCTTTGAAGCACCAGACACTGGGATAGAAAACAGAACTATTTGGCGTGCATTTCAGAAACTTGTGTACTGACAATGAGAGAAAAATATAGATGCCAGAGCTCACTCCAAGGCTCATCCTCTGCCAGCTGGGCTTGCAAGCAGGTTACAGACTTCTTGAATAAATAGTGTTGAGAAAATCTGTGAACCAAATGTCCAAATAACCTGAGGCTCAGTTTGACCAATGACCAAAGATAAGTTCTAAAGCTCTGTTTTCAGCTGAAAGATGGTACAAAACAATTTTCCTGTGTCTTTAGCCACCTGTGAACATAGAATAAGCTCCTATTAATTCCACTGACTGAAACACGGGAAGATCAGATTTATTAATGTTGTCCCTAAGGAAACAGCTGAGGAAAACAGTTGACCACTGACTGCATCACCCAAAAATTGTGACAAGTTTCTGAATTAACCAGTCACTAATCAGTTGTTGAAAAAAGACTGTAAAGAACCTGCTTTAGTAAGTATGCTCAACCAGTGAAAATAATTTTATGAAGGTTCTTTAATAGTTTCCTTACTCCTTACTAATCTTCTGAAATAAAATGCACTCTACCAGCCTTGATTTGGTAAAACAAGAGTCTTGCTGGATTATTTTTCATATTTTTAGATACCCAGGTAAAAATAATTTTCTTTACCACTGTTACAGAGGGGGAAAAAAATAAAGGGAAAAAAATCTCCCCCCCAACCTAAACAGGGAGAAATCAAAGTACCTCATGAAAAAGAACAGTGAACAAAAGTACATATAAACCCTAGGCCTTGTAATTTAATGAACCTTGGGTTATTTCTCATGTTGCCAAAAGCAACAAAAATGAACTGTTTAGTGACAGTATGCTGGGAGGGGAAGAGCAGAGAGACTGAATACACATGCTTCCTCAAAGGAAGTGACTAATGAAAGCATTCAAAATTTCACCGGTCTATGATTAGGATTCACATAGGCAGATATTTTAAAGAGAAACAGTAGTTGTCCTTCAGGAAGGGACATCACTTCGGAAAGCTGAGCCTCAGTCTTGTTCTACCGGCTTTGTTTTAATTTTCAAATTAAAACCAAAGTAAGAAAAAATGTGTTTTCCTCTTGGATATATGAATGTTGATATTTCCCACTGTAAAACAAAATCAATTTTCCAACCTGAGGTCAGACTAAGGTAACAGTTATATGCCGCAGCGACTCATTCTTGAGGGCAGGATGCTAGACAATAATGTACCGAATGCTTGTTAAAGGAACTTGTATTTTGTGCCTCAAGACATTTTTGAATGTCTTAGCACTACCTCAAATCATTACCAAATGAACAGTGCTTTCCCTCTTGGTTGCTTTTGACAGAACACCATTTCTGTATTTGACATTAAATTTTAAAAAAAGAGCATTTTCCTCTCAGCCTTCTCTGTTCATTACAGCATTTGTTTGGTAATTAATACGTGACAGTCTTAAGACAAAAAAATCCCCTACAAAAAAATCAACAAACCACAAACTTTTTGTATCTCAGGGCTTTTGGTTTTTGTATATATGTATATCTGTTTGGTTTTTTTTAATGTAATTTCAAAAATTTGTAATTTCAAAAAGCTTAGAAAGCTTTTATAAAAAACAAGAGACTCAGGAATCTCTAAAACACTGGAAAATCCTAATTTTCGCAGAAATATGGAAAGTTTCTGGGTGACGTAATCTAAACAATAATCTCAAGTCAGAAGAGAGGATAGAATGTCTACAGAGGTTGAAGGTTTCTTTTAGCCTACATATTAATGTGATTTTGTATTACTACGCAGCTTATAGTTAGACAGATTAACATTACCACACTGTTCTTGTCTGAATTGCAGTTATTATCCTGAAGAAGAAAATCACAACTTTTCAAGCTAATAACTTGCAGGCATTCTTGGCAGAGAAGGGTGCTCAAATTTAGGTCTGTGGGTATTTTAATCAACTTGCATTCTTCTCAGAATTTTTTTTTTGTGTCATTATTCAGATTTTATGATGTCCCCAGAACAAGATTTGCTCCTGGACTGATGCTTTCAGATGCAATAATGCTTATGTCTTTGAACAGAGAGATTAATAGCCTTAGATCAGAGATCAGTTTTGCTACTAAACAAGAACTCACCACAGCGGTCCAACATGCTAGATTCTCTCATATAAATTCTCAAGGTCAAAAATGAGGACAAAGGAAGGTTTTTTTAATTATTGCTCAGCTTCTCTGGCATTATGAAGAAGTACTGAATTCTAAATGACAGCCGATTTGGTGCTGTTTGCATATGAGAAAAATTATTCTGGGAAATCAAATTATGAATATTATTGATCCCAAGGTCCCTAGGGTGTGTCTGTGTCAAAATCACAGTGCAGTGAAATGAATTTGACATGCAATATTTTCTATTCTATCTTTTCGCAGCAGATGAGCCCTTTCCCTGTTTACTAAAATATGTCAATATCTGCAGCATCCTTTCCCACATGTGATATAAGCATCTCCTTATAATGTGACACTCAAGTTTTCCTTCAGAAAGAAATAATAATAACCCATGTAATTTTAGAGAACAAGAGTAACTATCAGTCATGCAAGAATTTGACAAATATCTTTATATCCAGGAAGCTTTTAGTGATAGAAGGGAAGAATAATCACTGAGAGATCCTCTCAGCAGACTGTCCTGGAGTGTATTATGTGCATTGAAGCAAGTGCAGAAAGGTGTCTTCTTTGGTGCCAATCCAGGAGCAGCTGGGGAAAACATGGATAATCTGAAGTTACACACATAATAGAAACATATCATGCTCTTTCCTGAAGAAATCACTAGTCACAACTTATCCTGTACTCATTTACACTGCAAAATTGATCAGTTTAATGTTAAAACTCCTGTCAAATTGCTATCAAAATATTTGAATTTTCTCTCCACAAAACTGCCTGTCAAGTGTATTTCAACAGTTTAGTGGAGATTCTGTCTGTTCAAAAATAAGAACATCACAAACTAACAGAAAAGATGAGAACAGCTCTAGTTATTTTGTTTCACTGCTGTTATTCAAGAATTATGTTGGCCTTATGACAAAACTGAGAGCAGAGCATAGCATAAAAAATTGGTCTTCATATTTTCAAGCTGTGAACTAAATGTTTTCTCACTCATTTTCTTAGCACATAGTCACAAAGACTACTACTTTTCCTGAAAGCAGTGAAAGAACATTTATTTCAATCAGGACATGAAAAGGAAGGCTATTCAACATAGCAGAGTATTTCAAAGAAAGGTAGAAAGTATTGCTAGATGTTCTGGGGCAGTCTGAATTTAGCAATTAAACAGAATTAGTCATAAATTCCAACTGAACAGACTTTAGTTACCTATGAGATTTTCGTTGCTGAATGTAGACAGTGGATAGCAGCCCCATCTCCCAATATAATTATTTTATAAATATTTTTAATATGAATAGGGTAGAGTACAGTTATTCATGGCTGATGATCTTTCTCTCAGATCTTGGGAGAAAGCTAGATTTCAGTCTAGTATTTCAGGTGAGGCAAATGGGTGCAGTATTGCATGATTTAAACTGTCATATTAATCTAGCCAATCCAACTGCTTGGATTGTTACCTATGGATGCAGTTATCTGCTATGGAGGAAAAAAACCCTTCAGAAACACTTTTACATAGATGTTAAAAGACTATTAAAGGTTTTGTATAAGCCAGTGAGCTTAAACTTTGAGGAGTTATGTCTTCAAAAAGCGTTACCTTAAATCTTCTTTCAAAAAGTGTCTATTCGATCAAATCCAGACATGCAATTCTATGTGTAGGCATCAAATAATTTTGCATTATTAGCCATACAATAACACTGTGTTAATTTATCAAAAGTATTTTGATGCTTCAGATAACATGTGTCAAGAATATTAGAAATTTTTTTTTCACTATTGGACAGCCACTAGGTTGAAAAAAAACCAACAAAACCCCCAAAACATTAAAGAACAATAAAACTTATCAGTAAACAAACCATCCATCCTGGAGACTTTGATGATGGCAATCTCCTCTGCTCAGTGTATCTACTGCACTTATGCATCTGTAGACTGTCTCAAGACTTCATTACATAAAGTAAAAGCCAAGGTAACTTGGTAACAACAGAAATCTTCACACTTGACACAACTGACCTTAAGATTGTCTCAGAAGTACGTGCAAGACCTGTGTACTTGGTCTTAAATCGTAACTTTTCCACTGAGTGTCTACACTCAATGCAATCTGTGGCACAGGGGTTGAGCTGCCTGTAGCCCATGGTCCTGCTTTGTAAGGCGCAGTTGTGCAGCCTTGGCTCAGCTTTACTGAAAAATTGTTGAGTTGTGAGAGAGGATATAGGCTAAAGTCAAGATTTTCTTCTTGAGTAAAACAGAAAGAAAGACATAAGGGAGATTGTTGAAATGGTAGTAGCAACTTCGAGAATCAGAAAAATACTGATATGAAAAGGGGTGAAATGCAGAAAAGAAGCAACAAGTCCAAAAATGAGAACTCAGTAAGATCAAGAACTAGCCTGTTCTGAGGACCAAGGAGGGTCTAACACTTTCCCTCATGAATAATAACTCTCTGGGCAGCAGGGACTCATCAGATGTCTCTACTGCAGATGCTGAACATACTCATGTTTAGTATATTTACTTCTAGCTACTTTCTGTCTGTATTTAACCAGTGAACAATTGCTGTACATTTACAAACTTTTGTAGTACTACTTATAGAGCCTCTGCACATGGTTAAAGGGACCCAATAAATTAAGGGTTGCATTTTCATAACTTGAATGTTCAATGAATATAGTGACATCCTAGAAGGAGTACACCACCTGCCAGGAGAGAAAAAGCTGCTTTTTATGCCAACAAATAGTGACAAAGTCAGAGCATTAACATTACAGGCAATGAAAATACTGATACACTCTAAACCTTGGTCTCTAAGTCTGTATATTGATATACAATATCAATTTGTTGTAAGTATTTAATTGATTTATATAAATCTCATAAAAAGTCAATTAATATTCAAAATAAATAAATGTAGGGGGGAAAAAACCAATGCAAAAACAATGGAACTATGACTATATATTAAGTTACACAAAACTAAACTCCCACAGAGTAAATGTTTGGAATTTATTAATATATCAACTAATCCCTTCCAGGGAGCCTCCAACAAGAATTCAGTAAGACATAAATTGGTTTAAGCAAAGGTCATTTTGAAACAGAGGGATGCCAAAGAAATGAACAATACTTGAGTACACCTTTCAGAAGCTGTTGTTAATATGGCATAATATCATGTTCTAACAGTTCCTAGTCATTAGTCTCAACTCATCTAATGTCTTTGGGGTAGGAGCTCTAGAGTCCTGATCACAGTCTTCTCTGCTACCTAATCATAAGAAATGGTAATGGAAAGCACATAAGTACCTCTTCCAACTATTCCAGTCTTTGAGCTAGTCTTTACAGATTTTTGAAAGTCATGTGGTTGGAAGAGGGCTTTTTTTTCCCATTACCTTTCCATGTAAAATTGTCTATATATTGTTCACTACTAAACTCAGCAGTGCTTAAAAACAGTGAGATTCCAAAATAGAATGTGAGCCTTTGTTAGCAACTGTTTCTAGGTGGAATAGAAAGACATTGTTGGTACTTTTGGTATAATGACCTAAGGTCTTAAAGATGGTGGGAAAGTGCTCAAGTTTAATGAAACAAAAGTCTTTGGCAGCATTATCTATACTTACATTTAAGAATGAGATGCAAGCAAAGAAAGAAATATATTAAGTGGCTAGTACTCTGCCTGGTCAGATAGCAACAATTTATCATTATTTCTTTTAAGTGCAAGAACAAAGTTGTTGAATTCTGAGACTTTGCTTCCTCCTGAAGGAATAGGCCAAATAAGCTTTTTTTTTTTTTTTCTGCCATGATTTTATGAACAGCTATAATCACTACACAGATATTACCAAGTTTCTTTCTTTGACATTTACCAAACCACAATGAGCAGATATGGCAAGAACAAGCCTGTACAAGGCTCCTGGACCAACCTCAGCCTGTGTAGGACAACCTTGGGCCCACAGGGTGCCATTATTTTGGTACTTTCCTTTCCATGCTAGGTTCCTTACTTGTTTTAAGCACTGTCTCTTATTCTTTCTCAGAAATTAAACCTTTCAGCTAGACTCTCAGAACCATCGCCAGTTTCCCCTTTTTCCAAGATTCCTAAAGACAAAAATACTAGTCCCCTAGTTTCAATTACAAATTCCTGGTTTCTTATCTCAAAGACAAACAGTCTTCAAAGTTGAACAGATACCTAGATTAGGAAGATTTGGGGGAAGAGATTACTTCATGATTTATAATGCATTTCTCTCATTAGGTTCCTTATCGTTCCTAAGTACCCTGAACCCTGGTAAGATTGCCTTAGGTCAGAATTTACTCAGGGCAGTTTCTTCCCTCTTTGAGAGAATGACGTTTAATGATTCTACATTCACTACTAAAAAGTCTCCCAAGACTCTTGGGTTTTTTTTAAGACCGGACAGAATACCCAGTTTAAATTGAAGGTAACTGAAGTTATTCACAAGCCACTTAAAAGGTACATTCTAGCCTTTTAAAACTATTCCAGTCCTGCTTATTTCATAAGACTCTGTGTACTAGCAGCTGTTGATCTATTGAACATTTTAAAATATAATTAGTATGAAGAATATGCCTATATCAGGAGGCAAAAAAAAAAAAAAGCAGTATCTTTTATTATGAGCCTCTAGAGCTTTGCTTGGAAATCTAAGGCTTCTTTGATACTGTCAGATCAAAATCTTTTCATCTCATGTACATCAATATTAAAGTTGGTTTTTTTTTTTTTTAAATTTAAATGAGAGCCTGAGCTCTCCAGCATCACTGATCTAAAATTTATATCCTGGATTACGTTATGTTCTGTTTGGATTTTTTTCTGAAGGATGAAGTAGACTGATCTGTCTAGGCTGTGAAATCATAAGCTGACTAAGTAAAAAAATTACAGGAATCTTTTTTTTTTTGTTAACAAATGGAAAACCAAAGGAAACCATACCTATTCTTACTCAGAGAAAAAGTTTCTAGATTAGATTCACACATAGCACTCAGGATTCACATTTACAGCACTGACTTCATGGGGCATCATCACTCCTCAATCAACAGAGTGTGAAACCAGATACTGTGAGAAAAACAGACAGAAGGAAAATATCATATTCGTTTCTGTGTGAATGGTGGGGAACATGGAAACATAATAACAGTTATGGAAATATATTTTTTCCTTGAGGCTAAAACAGACCAGAATTCATCATTTTTGGGTTTTCCACATGTGGCTGTGTTTCTTGGTAAACAAGATTTATTGATTCATAACCTTTCTCTGAGATTGTGTCTTCTAAGCTGTGGTAACACATATAGGCAGAGGGTTTTTGCATGCTTTAATTGATACCCTTAACTCCATAAAATATTCTATCAGGACTGCTCAAGACCTCAGAGTTTTAGGTCTCCAGGGATGAGCTGTCTGTTACAAAAGCAACAGTAATGTGCTTTTGTAAGGCCCAAAGTTGCCAGACGCAGTAACTCCGGTTACATGCTTATATTAACATTCATTTGCCTTTAAAGAGCCTGTTTTTTAAAACAATGCAGAGTATCTACAGTTCCCTTCCAAAATGCAATATGGAGAGCATTCATTAACTACTTTTTCTGGGGAAAGTATCCCTAGCAGGAATGTGTTCTTGAATCTTATGCATACTATGGAACTATTCTTGCCACACCATAAACAGAAGGGTGCAGGGCTGCATGTGATATGTCACAATACAGTAAAACCTACACTGTACAACTGACAGTGGTCATAGCTAATTTATTTTCACTGAGCTGTACCTGTGCAACAAAGGTCAGAACTTGAACAATAATCATCTGAAGCATAAGACACATTCGTATAAGAATATAAAACAAACAATATATTTCCGGAAGTTAGCCATAAATTGTCCTTTTCAATCCTCCCACATTTGCTTGTATCTGACAATTAGTCCAAACTGCAACCTGAGGAACATGGTCTGTAACAACTGTAGAGCACATCTGGACTTAAGGATTCAAAAAATACTGCCCATATTGACTTTAGGTCATTTAAAATGAGCAGTTTCATACATTCTACAATGTTCCACAACCCTACAATTATGTATGCAGAATATGAATCAGTTAGGTATTCAAATACTGGAAAATAGGAGATCATGAAACCTATTCACTTAATTTTCATCATTGCCATTTAGTGAGGAAATGACTCAAATCCTGTTCACATTGAAAGTACCAGGAAAACTCTCACTGATATAATATCAGACCAAATCCTGGTCTCAATAAAGAACATTTCATTAAAAGCTTTACAGAAAACAAGTTGCTGTTGCCATATTACTCCTTCTGGGTCATGTGGAAGGAATTTGCATGCATCTATTTTGCACAAATTTACTTTCTTCCCTCTTCCCTTTCCATTCCAAGCCTGAAAACCTCTTTTACTAAAAAAAAAAAATAAATCTGATGAAAGATGCACTATGCCCTGCTAGTACTTCTTTCAGTGTAGCAGAAACATAACCTCCCCTAAAGCGTGGGATGTGCATGACGAGATACTTTCGTCCCCAAGACTGACTGACTATTATTGTCAATACCTTAAGGGCTGTTCAGATCTTTTTCTGCTCTTGCCCACCACAGCGTATTCAATGTATACAGAAAAGGTAGCTCTCCATCCCTTCAAGTTTTTTTAGGTCATGAAGACTAAAAGATTACCTGATAAGTTATATATCTAATTTCGCTGACCTTTATGTGCAACTTAAGTACTCTGTGATGACTTCCCTCTACATTTAGTACTCCCCAAAGATAATTTTGAAGGCTCTTAGTTTTCTTTGTTTGTGATATAAGAGACCATATTTGGTATCAACACAGGCTGGCATATGAATAGATTGAGAGCAGCCCTGCTGAGAAGGACTTGGGGGTGCTGGTGGATGAGAAGCTAGACATGAGCCAGCAATGTGAGCTTGCAGCCCAGAAAGCCAATTGTATCCTGGGCTACATCAAAAGCAGCGCAGCCAGCAGGTCAAGGGAGGGGATTCTGCCCCTCTACTCTGCTCTGGTCAGACTGCACCTGGAGCACTGCATCAAGCTCTGGGGTTCCCAACATAGGAAGGACATCAACCTGTTGGAGCAAGTCCATAGGAGGCCGCCAAGATGATTAGAGGGATGGAGCACCTTTCATAAGAGGAAAGGCTGAGAGAGCTGGGATTGTTCAGCCTGGAGAAGAGAAGGCTTCAGGGTGACCTAATTGCATCCTTCCAGTAACTGAAGGGAGCTTACAAGAAAGATGGAAAGGGACTTTTTACAAGAGCCTGTAGTGACAGGACAAGGGGGAATGATTTCAAACTGAGAGTAGATTTAGATTAGATTTTTGGAAGAAATTCTTAACTGTGAGGGTGGTGAGGAAGTGGAAGAGGTTGCCCAAAGAAGTTGTGAATGTCCCACCCCTAGAAGTGTTGGTGGAAGGCTGGATAGAGCTCTGAGTAACCTGGGCATGTGGAAAGTATCCTTGACCATGGCAGGGGGGTTGGAACTAGATGATTTTTAAGGTCCCTTCCAACACAAGCTATTCTATATGAAAACTGACTTGCTAGCTATGTAATGACCCATTGGTAGGGGGGTGATGTTTGTTATAAATTCCCCTCAGGCTGAACAAAGACACTGGACATGTATCAGGCAAATCTTATGTTTTATTATAGTCTTCTGTAACTCTGGCAACCAGCCCAATATTTAGACTCAAAAGGTATTGGCTAATCCGCCCTTAAATTTACACAATACACTTCCATAGGAGGGGAGACTAACAAGCCCTTAGTTTAGTATAGTACACTTCACAACTCCCACAACAAACTCCTCAAAGGTACTGGCTCACAAGACAAAACACGGCTCACAAGACAAAACACACCTCACAAGCTCTCCCCTCCCACAACAAACTTTAATATGGGTTATGGGGTAGAATACCATAGCTGTGCTTTGCTCAGGCAAAACCAAAAAATATCATCAGTCCTTAGATCCTGAGCTGGTGTGCTGTGCGGATGGTGCAGAGCTGGGGTTGTGAGACAAGGAAAATGACAGAGGAAAAAGAAGAAAGGAGAGGAGAAAGAGAAGAGAGGAAAAGAGAGAGTGAAGGTGCACAATCTGTGTGCTTTTACAGTTAAATGGAGCTCTTTACATAAGCCTCTTATGTAAATCAGACATTTTGCACTTTTTTTCCTGTGTGCACAGCCATCCCTTCTCCAGGAAGTGAGCTGGGTGGGGGTACTGAACATGAGTCTGAAGGTGGAGCAAGAAGTTGTCTCAGAACAGCTCTGCCCCAAGTCCATGGGCCCCTCCCCTCTGATCCCACCCTTCCTGTTTTAGTACTCACAATGTTTGAGGCAAAATATGCTTAGGTCTGCTCCTATACAATACCTTTCTGCTGTAATTATCCTTACAGAGCTCTGAGTAAAGAAGATCCAGCAGTAAAACTTGATAAACACTTTTTAAGAGAATATGAGATAATATAAAGTATATCGTTAATATAAGGCATAAAAGAAAGGCACAGATAGATAAGGATGTTTTAACCTTAATTAACCTCTAAAGTCCGGTCATGTAATTTAAAGCATCCTAGTAGTTTAACATGATTGTTTAAAATTAATTGAATTTGTAATTTTAGAAATGGCTAACAGTACCATTGCAATAATAATTTTTAAAATTTTCAATACAGTTAAAAATTCAAGCAGAGTTCAATATTTATTTTGCCTATATTAATTTCTTGATTTTTCAATAGATGAAACAGTGGGTGAACAGCTGTGCAGAAAGTATACATGTGATGGGCCCTGGAAAATCATTAAACTGTTTTCAAAGTCTCCCTCAGCTCATAATGTAGACAAAAGTAGACTGCTTTCACATGGTCTGGGAAGAAATGCCTTATGAAGCAAAACACTAGTGTTTTATGAAGTGAAGAACTTTATGAAGGAGTTGAATGTGAAAGTGCTACATTCATAATTACACATTATTTGCAAGAGAATTCAAGAATTGTGTATTATGGTCATTTGTGTCAAGTGTGGAGAACTATTTAATGATGTAAATTTAGATTTTACTAACACTTTGGGGAAGGTAAGAATGTGAAAAATTAACATGAATTTTGTTCTGAGCATCTCTTTCATCAATTCATAATAAACTCAGCCATTATTGTATTAATTTATCTTTACAATCGAGATTGCTCCAAAAATGTCAACAAACAGGAAAATATTTCTGAAACAATGTTACAATTCATAATACAAACCTGGTTATAGAAATACTTCATCAATTGCTAATAAAACCAAACAATGCTATTAGCGGATTACAGAATAGTCCCAAAAAACATATTACCTGTCTGTTGATTCAAAAAAATTAAAAGAAGAAAAAAAGTAAAATTTAGAACTTTAACAATTCATCAGCAAAATAAACAATCTCCTTTTGTCATGTTTCTAGCATGCCAACAATTTCCAGAATATAGATTTTTGGGGAATTAATGTAACAGAACTGCAGGAATGTGTAAAGTAAAATTGTCATAGAACTTAAAATATAAATAGTCCCCCAGCAAAGTACTGGTCATAAGATTGATCTTATTAAAATCTAAATTAAGGCATCAAGAAAAAGAAGCATCTTCAAGGTTATTGTGGAGTCTTGATTGTGTTAAATATATCTGAATTTTGAGAAGTAGAACCTATGTTTGTACCTACATTCTTTCTGCTCCAGCCTCCCCACATTTGGACTGACATTGCAGCACTGACCCTGAGTGAGCACAGATGCAATATAGGATGGACATATTTAAAGCAAGTTCAGCGCTATCCACAGCCTTGTGATATTTTTCACTGAGAATATAACATCCGTTAAGCAAACAGGATGGATCAGCATTATTGAATATAGCAACCTTTAGGCAAATGAGATAGATCAGCATTATTTTCTTAAAGGCCCTGCATTCAGAGTGACTCTCTTGAAGGACATAGGCTTGAGGGCCTTACATCTTTTGCAGTGTCATGAGACAGCAAGCAAAACTGTTTATAATACCCAGTTTGTATATGGCCCTGTAAGTGTATTGTGGAAATATACAGTGTCTCCATCCCTCCACTGATGAAAGCAACATCCACCACAGTGAAACAACAAAGATATCTTAGTGAATACTCCCTCATGGCTATTGCCAAATACTTGTGAGTAATCCCAACAAGGTCATCTTGGAATTATGTGAAGCATATAAGTGCCACAGTATGCTTAAGGAACACATAATTGCAGCTCGTCTAACTAAACTCTTTCTGATCAAGTTCTAAAAATTATTTATCAATACAAATTTTGTCATGGTTCACATAGGACTGGGATTTTTCCTCCCAAAATAACATACTGGGTAACAACAGGCAGACTACATTGATGCAATAGAGAATTTATTTAAATGTGTTTAGAGGGACTCGATTCATTGTTATGTTGTGCTTTATTAGTGGCCCTTTCAGACAAAATGCTGCAGCAGAGTTATATCAGAACTGCAGTAGAGCTAAATCAGAAATAATAGTAGTTTCAATGAAACTACTGCTCACTTATAATAAGGTAACTAAATTTAAAAGTCTCTGCTGCTAAAGATCTTTATTATTATATGATAATTTCCACAAATGAAGTAAATCTTAACTTTGGATGATCAGTCTGGGATTTTTTTTAAAGTAATGTAAGTTAAAATAGGCTTCCTTCTCATCAGAGGCACAATTAATTGTGCTTGTGGGTTAGAGACTAAAGGATTCAGGGCTGTCAAGCAATGACAGTTTGTATGAAAGATTTCAAAGGAACAGAAATGTGGAAAAATGTCTCAGGGACACAGAAAAGTAAGTTGTTCAAGAAGCAACTTCAAATTCATGCAAAATAAAATCTTTTCCTGCCAAATGAGTGAAACTTGTCAAGTCTACTAGATCTCTTAATTAACTGCGAACACGAAAGCAGTTCCCTTCAAGGTATCCAAGCTTGCATTCATCATATCCTTTTGCAAAGAATATAAAATGAAGAAGGCATTCATTAACCTCATAAAGCAGCTTGGGTGAGCTGGAAATATAGATGACTAATCAGGGGAGAAATTATTCATAATGAGGAAACACTTTCAAACTGGGGGGAGGGAAGGGTTAAAAATAGATGGCAAAATTCACATTTTTAGTATACCATAGGGTAAAAAAGGACTCAGATGTGTCATATTCAATCCCCTCAAAATCCCTTTCTTTCCAAATTTGCAGGTCTATACTATCTGTAACAGATCTTTGTAAACATTTTGCACAGGAATCAGAAACTTAGGAATCTCATTATTAACAAAATAAAGCTAACAGTTCTGCAGATGATTTGACTCTGTTACAGTAGTCCAATTCTGTTCCACATACTATTGAGTTGGGAAACAATGACAGAATTAGATACACTTCTAGTAGCATCAGTTTGTAATCTGTTGCAATTTGAGGGGATTATGGTGGATAAACACATAAACAAAAAAGCAAACTCCCTCACCAGGACATTTTTTTCTTCTTTCTCCTGTGCATGTGACAGAGGCTGATGGCCAAAAAATTGTCGGCTTTAAAATAAAAAACAATCCCCCCAAAACAAGTAAGCAGCAAGTATAGCACTTGCTATAATTTTGGCCACACATTTGTGCCATTGGAAAAAATCCCCGGAGTTCACATTTTCAACACTTTCTGAAAAATGAGCTTCTTTTAAACCATCGATTTGAACACCTGAACTGCTAATCCGATCAAAATTATTAAGCTTGAAACATCCAATTCTCAGTGAGTGAAGGATTGGAAAATAAGTCCTTCCTCAGATGAGATGTTTCACCCAATGGCAAACACACAAGTAATCTTTAGTGCATTGCCGTTCCTTAGATGAACAAATGACAATATCAATGTGAGCAAGGACTGCAAGGACAGACTCAATCAAGAGCAGACTCAAACAAGAACAGAGGGCGCATGTTAACAACAGAGGCAATCAACAGAGTCAATCAAGGACAGCAGGTGCATGATAACAAGGTTTGTTTTGGTCTTTACTTATCTTTCATCTTTCCTTTTTTTCTTTCCTTCTTTTTTTTTTTTTAATTAAGCTCCATACTCATACACACCACCTGTTAAATTTTAACTGAAACGAAATATACTTACTAAAGCAAATGTTGCAATGTTGCTCTAGGTCTTCCAGTCACAAAAACAACAACAACAACAACAACAACAAAAACCCAAACCACCAAAAACCAACCAACAAACCAACCAAAAAAGCTGCTACAAAAAACCAAAAAGCTCACAAAAAATAATAATAATAAAAAACTCTCCAAAAACCACCATAAAGAAAAACCAAAATAACACACATAAAAATTAAAACATTTGAACATTTGGAAGTCAAGGTTGTTATTTTAATGTAAAATATTCTTTCAAACTATACTAGAGACACCAATATTTCCCTTACAAGAAATGGAATTGGTCTAGAAATAATTTCAGTGTGGCTCTTCAGGGAACAGAAAAATATTTTTGTAGTGTCTGATGAATCTGCTCTTTAGTAGTCTCTTAGCTGAGCTAAAAGGATGCAGGCAAATACTGGACTAGCAAAAAATATTTTCACTCCCATCTTAATGTTAAAGGTTTTGTGAATGCACACACTTTATATTTATGTGTTTTGAAGACCTAGAACTGAAATCTACTTTTCTCTCATCCCTGAAGTACAGTCATTACAAGGCACTTAAATCTAAACGTTCAAAACTTTGTCAGAGTTCTTCTAATCCATCTTTTGATTCCAAATTGAAGAAAAGAGCCTGGACAGTATGTCAAGGCCAAAAAAAGAGAAACACACATTGAATGAAGTTAAATAAGTTGTTATTTATCAGACAACGTTCTCAGACACATGGTGTGATTTTTGGAGTTGTCCTGTGCATGGGCAGGAGCTGCACCCGGGGATCCTTTTGGGTCCCTTTCAACTCATAATATGAGTAGCAAGCCAGAAAGAAAAGGACTCTGTCTGGGAGGCCATGCTAAATGTATGAGTAGCACTTTTAACTTCAGTGAACTCCTCAATGCGCAGAGATATTACCTACAAATTAACTGTATAAGTTTATTATCAAATAAAAATCTGTTGAACAGCTAATGATCCTGAGAATGGCTATAATCCTCCTAATTACTTTCACTGATGGTGGAAAGTGAGACACCAATCGCCTTAGAGAACTGAAACTTTGAGTATCAGTTGGGTGGTTTGGCTTTGTGTAAACTCTGCATCCACATTTGGATCTGATGCACAGACAGGCAGGTTGGTGGGATTAACTCAGAGTTTTCCCTCAATTTCTATGATACTGCTACTATTGCTTTATCAAATGTCATCTCTATTGTGCAATAGAGAGAGGATGAGCAAAACACATACATACCACGCATCCCTGTGCTGACTCACTGACTAACATTGTTTCTAATTCTCCTATTTCTACACCTGGACAGCAGAGGCCATCAAAGAGCAATTAAACACAGCAATTCCTGATCTGGACTTGTTTTGAAGCCTAAACTCTCAGAAGTAGCAAGTCTAATAGGAATTTCAATAAAATGAAAATGAAATAATGTGAATTATTTATACTTGGTGTGTTTAGGTAAACATGAAATTTTCATGGCATTTGGTAACTGGACACAGTCACTTCCAAATGAAGATGTGAGAAGAATCTCATTTCCCAAACTACAGAAGACTCATTAAATAAAATGTGCGTAAACTACCTGAGTAGATGTAGTTTTTATAGTAAGGAAAAACTGTCTGAATGTCTAGTTATGGGGAATTTGGGGATTTCTGTATCTTTATGTATTATATTGATGTGATATTTGTAGGTTTTATATTACATTATCGTTTATCAATGTTGTCTCTGCTTTTTCTCAGGACCCTTACTAAATTTCTCTGCTAAAGGCGGCTTGACCCCGAGCAAAATTTCATGGGAATTTTCCAGTTTTCTATCAAAAAATGTCTTCTCTCTAAAAAAGTCCCTTAGCTCCATAGTAAATCAGCTCATACAGGATGAAGTTAGATGTCACATCAGCAACTGGATGTTTGTGTCTGTTGCTCCCGTGATTACTCTTGCTTGCAGCAAATTCATAGGTGTCATGGGTAATCTGGACATTCAGTGGCTCCATACACCAAATAGACTTAATCAGCTGAGGCAAGTCTTATCATCTTTGACTTGTGAGATAGTGCTACCTCTGGTATGGGCTAGAGTAACAAAGAACAGTTTCTGGCTTGGCAGAAACTCCCAATGCTTCACTATGGCTCCTCTTTTTTTTTTTTTTTCCTTCTTCCTTCCTTCAAGAACACATGATATATTCCACATATTTATGTAAGTGCAAAAAGAAATTTTTGAGAATGTCTTTGTTAAAATAGAAACTAAATAACCCCAGCTCCGTGTTCGAATGTCTGAAACTTAGGAATGACATAGGAATTGATATAGCACCAAAATAAAGGCAAGAACAGAAAGAGATTTAGAAGAAGATTCAAGAAGTGTTCAAAGATGCCTATATCCCACAAGGAATCTAGGGACATAGTGAAGGACAAAGACATGTAATCATGACTTGATTATACTGAAAACATCTTGCAACCTTAGTAGTTGAAAATATAATGTGTTTTTTTTTCATTGTTCTTAGACCTTAAAAAAAAATACACCCTTCCCCTCCAATTTCCCATTTGCTTACATATCATACATGCATTTAGAATATAATAGGAAAAATCATATTTAGCTAAGATTAAAAAAAACATATTAGAGCTAACAGCTTCTATTAAATTCAGTAACCTGGAAATTCCTACCTACCCTCTCAGGTATTCAGACTCAAATTTTGGTCATTTTCTTTAGGATTATGTCCCTTCATAATTATGTCTTTCCAAAATCATTCTGGGAATTTAGCTTCCAATTCCCATGAAAGTGGAAACCCTGCACTACTCAGGAAAAAACCAGAATGTTACAGAGTCTTGTTTCAGCAACAGAAATGCTCCTTAGAGAGTGCTTCTTGCTGAGAGCAGTTTAGCTCAAAGAGGAATGGCTTCAAGCATGTACCACCACCTTTTCTTGTGAGAGCTTCCCACTTCATAATCACAGAATTTAAACTTGAACAAGTGTCCGAAAACTTCTAGGGGCTTGTGAACATTGAACCAAATCATTTACTACTTTTCCATTATTAAAGCTCATCATTAAAAACTATTTTATTTACACAGATTTAATTCAAATAAACAAGATAATACTATATTTTTCAAGACATATTTAAAGACGTTTCAAATTCCAAGAAACAAAGCATTAACAGGATTAGCAAGTCTTTTGTTCTCCCAATGTACAAGCATATCAGGTTCAGTAATATGAAAGCATTTGGTAGAGGAAAAAAAGAGAATTCAAATTTGATATCAAAGTATTTTATCACCCTGGGAGGTAGGAATGGAAATTGTTGAATGAAAACAGAATAGGCCTTCCTGTATTTATTTTTGTAATGCATTTATCGGGGGTATTCATGTTATTAAAAAAACCAACAACAACAAAATACCAGACAAAAATCATTTTATGTGACAGGTACATGACCTTCTGCAGATCGGAAAGGATCTTTGCAGATTAAATTATGTGCAGAAAACACAGATAAAAAGAAAGTGTTGAGTTTTCATTTATGCACATTAAAAAATAATACAATGACTTTGCCTGGAATACACAGAGGTAAAACTTTAACTGGCAAGATATTTATTGAAAAATTGACATCTCTAAAATAGTAGTGTAATTAAGCACCTTTAAACAAGGAGACACAGATTTTTGCTACGGTTTTTATAATACAGATACACTAAAAATTCTTCTCAGATTCCTAGGTTGGTTCTGCTCAAGCTTGGAAAATCATAGGCAAATGCAGTAAAGTGCTAATACACTCCGTGGAACCAAATATATAACTGCATGACATAAGGATGGGCCAAATGGATTTAACACAAGAGGGTCTGGTTGGGCTTATGAAGGCATTGTAATAACATGCATCCTTTCTGATTACTATTATCTTAATATTGGCCAAAAAAAGGCTTGTTCTAACACTAAAGACATCTCAAGCATGAGACAGATTTACCATAAGGTAAAATAATTCGTATTCAATAACCCCTCAATATGAACTGTCCCTGAGTATATAAGGACATATGTAAGCAATACTAACACACATATCTAAAAATGTAAAGGTTACAGTATAAACAATAAAAGCAATCATACTGATATTGTACCATTTCTGAAGGGCAAGCTCCTAGCAAAAAAATGATACAGGAGATGACAAAACCCCGAGAATTTTTTATCGCTTGTAAGGTTCATGACAACACCTAGAAAGTTAGAGATTTGCCTGCAGTCCACAGCTGACCCAAATTACCTAAGATGGGCACAAGTCCTTTAATTTCAGTTATGGATGTTCAGAAATAGGTGATGATACAGACTACTGTATTACACAGTATAATGTCATTGATTTTTAGCCAGAAATAGTGTAACGTGCTATCTATTTCCCATGTTTTGACTTGTGCATTTTGGGGGGCGTAAACAGATTTCTATCATGAAACAATAGAGTGATTCTGACCTTACTGTGAAATTTTGATGTTGAGATCTGGTACAACATGAGTCCTAAAATGATTTGTTTTACAAGATACCATGATGAGCAATTTTAAGAAAAACTTTAATCCTTCAGTTCTGTTCCCCTTTTCCTGCTATTTCAAGTTTCAAACTTACCATCTATTGTTTCGCTCCTCCTTTTCTCCTTGAACTCCAAGTTAATAATATTTCCCTCTTCTTTCAAAATCTATCTCATGTGGGGATGAACCAATTATACCCTCTTATCATGTAACTTCTATCAGAAATCAGTAGGCAAACGCATAATACATAGGAAGAATTTGAAACCAAACATGGAAAACAGGTGAAACTATGGACAAGTAGTAGCACAAAATATAAATTCTGCTCAATCCATTTGAGGACTACCAGAAAAAACCCTTCTGTTCTTCCCATCTGCAGACCCCTGTACCATGGTATTGCTTTCCCTCATATTTTACATATTATTTTATCTTTATATGAACACCCTTTTCTTTCTAGCTCCATGGACCACATGAGTTTCATTAGAGATAACTAGGAGAAAACTGCCAAGCCAAACCATGCTTAGCATTCTGGTAGTAACAGTACAGAAGAAAAGCAAAGAACACCAAATCAGCCAGTGTTTTTTATCCATTTATCTTTCCAAGACTGTCTACTGCTTTGGTTTGGTAGAACACAATGAGCAGTCCAGGAAAAGAAATTTGAAAGAATTACCCTTAAATATATCTTTCTTCTTTGCTCATTCATTTCCCATACATTTGATTAACTCTATTTGGTAATAGTAACCATATTATTCATTTGACTTCAGTGAAATCTATCATAGCTACACTTTTATTACAGCTTAACCTAATTGATCCTGCTCAAAAAAGTGATTTTGAAAAAAAAATGTTAATTTACACTTTCCACCTGCTATCACATTTTTGCCTCTCATGTTAAATACAAGGTCACTATCAGAAGGTAGATGTTATATATCAGCATATCCAGACATTATATACTTCAGTCAATGGAAAATCCTCAGGGCCTGATTTTCCTTGCTTGTACTTTTTACAAAACTAAAAATCCCTTAATATGCGTAATGGTACCTAAAAATAATTACCAGCTTCAAGAGAGAGAACTGTACCTTGCAATGCTGATAAAACACTATGCTCCAGGCCTCCATTTCGTGTCCAATTTCAAACAGTATAGACACTTTAAGATCATTTTATTACAGACTTCTGTGAGCAGTCAATCCATACTGAGGAGTTCAGAAACAACTTGAACACCCGTCTTGAAAACACTTACCCACTTATTTAATCTTTACCACGAAACTATCCTTAATTTCTATATATATGCTCATTTTTGATTACAAATAAAACCAGTGAAGCTGAAGTGACTTCATCAATAAGGTTTAAGCTAAAATAGGTTTCCAGATATGACTGATTGTTTTCTCAATCCGCTCATGCTGCTCTTTCTCCCTATTTTATCTCCTCTGCTAACAGAAAGACTCAAAAGAGTAAACTTTAATTACTTTAAATGTGCTACTTCTTTACAAGCTCTCATTGTCTACAACAGAAAGGTGATTTTACTATCATAGTGTATAGGTTATGTAATAAAACTGATAGTATGCATTTAAAAAAAATTATGAAAAAAGACTGTATATACTGACCTATATATTTAGTGGATGTAAGGGTGGAAGTTACATTATATATTCCTCCACAACCATTTTGATATGACAAAAGTCCTAAATATCTGATCGATGGAAACATTAAGGTTGCGTTCCTCAGTATACATGAAACCAGAACTTACTGTAATACGGTAAGTAAGGGTAACTGCCAATGATTGCATCCTTCAGCCATCTTCTCTGGAGTATCACTCCTTCCTAAGCTTTGAAATCAGCCTGATTTTCCCTTGCTCTTTCATTGAGGTGTAAGTTGAACACACTTTATATTTTCAGGAATTACCCTCTGACGACATGTTTTTGTGTTATTATTTTTTCAAAGAAATCTTGTTATCCAAAGTTGGAGCAGCTTTACTCCTGCATGCCAAATTTAACTACAAAATCTAACCAAAGAGCCTTACCTCCTTTCTATTTCCTTGGCTCTCTCCTGAAAGGTAATGATCAAAGCACTTTTTTTTTTTAAATATTTTTAAATATTTTTTTCCAAGATGAGAAATTATCGTATATTAAACAAATATATCAGGTTTTAAATTGTAATGAATATTTTGCATGAATAACACCTTAGAGTGAAGTCTAACTACTCATTATCTAACTTTCATATTGCTATTAGCAGAAATAGGGAAGGGTATTTTTTGGAGGTGTGTCATGTTGGATCCAAGAGGAGTAAGGCTGCTGCTGCTCCACGTCCTCCAGTCTACCAGTATTGATACTGAAGATGTGTTCCCAGGACACACACACACAAAAGCCCACATATACCCTACATATATACATGTCAACATGACTGTCCACACAAATCACAGAGGGAAACTCTGAGTACCCACAGAGACATAGAACAACACTAATGGCCTCATCCTGCTTCCCTCTGGGGCTAGGCAGGATGGAGGCCCACTTGTAAGAATATGTGTGTGTGTGTATATATGTAGGTATGTGTATATATGTATATACGTATATATATGTGTGTGTGATTAGTTTCCCACCTGGTTGCTGGAGATGATGCCTCCCCTTGGACAGACCTGGATGGTGGACAAGGCAGTCATTCTTTGGGAGGCCTTCATTTGGGTTCCCCGTGTATCCCTGCACTCTTCTGGGCTTCTGCAAATGGGCTGATGGCCCAGATGATCTGCCTGGGAGCAGCCCAGAAGGGGATTGTTTGGGCTTTTCCTTCTGTCATTGTCTGTCTGCTCCTCTGTTGGTGTGCAGATAAGCTTTATCACATAATCCAACAGTACTGAAATGGACCACATCCAAGTGAAAGGCTCTCCTGAAATCCCATTTTTAAAAATGTTTTTCTATCTCTCATGCTAGCAACTACAAATATCTCTCACATGTTGTGCTGATTTTGGCTGGGGTAGAGTTAACTTTTTTCTCCACAGTAGCTAATATGGGGGTAAGTTTTGGATTTGTGCTGGAGACAGTGTTGGTAATATAGAGATGTTTTTGTTATTGCTGAGCAGGGCTTACACAGAGTCAAGGCCTTTTCTGCTTTCCATACTGCCATGCTGGTGGCAGTATGGAAAGCATGTGAGGTTGGAAGGAGACACAGCTGGGACAGGTGACCCCAGCTGAACAAAGGGTCATATACCATATGATAAGATGCTCAGTATATAAGGCGTGGAGAAGAAGGAGGAAGTGGAGGAGGTGTTTGGAGTGATGGTGTCTTCCCAAGTAACTGCTGTGCAGGATGGGGCCCTAATTTCCTGGGATGGCTGAACATCTGTCTGCCCCTGGGAAGCAGTGAATTAATTCCTTGTTTTGCTTTACTTGTGTGACTTTTGCTTTCCCTGCTAAACTGTCTTTATCTCAACCCATGAATTTTCTGGCTTTTACCCTTTGATTCTCTCCCTGATCCCACTACAAGGAAAGTGAGAGAGCAGCTGCTTCGTTCTTGGTTGCTGGCTGGGATTAAACCGTGACACATATCCATGGTATTTTATACCTAGTGCTACATAATTGATTTCAGTCCTTTCTTTAATTGTAACATATCTGGATTGACTTTTACCCTGAAAGTCATCCAGTGTTAAGCATTTTTTTTCTGTGTCCAAAATTTTAGACTTCATTCTGTCAGGTACTTCAATTTCCTTATGATCACGTTTTATCATGACTTGCTGGGGAGGGGTGGGAAAGCTTTCCTTCAGCAAGATTTCTGTAAAGCTGGTCCTTACTGCTTCAGTAAACAATGAGACCAGAGAATCAAATAAGGGGAGCAGATGCTGACCCCTTGTGTGCTGCCAGCTGGAGCAGCTGTAACAGCTTAGTCAATGCAGGAGATAGAGAGCAATGACAATGAACCTGTAGCAGGATCTTTGGGGAAGATTCATGCATGAACGAAGCTTCCTTCATGGTTTTAGGAAAGATATTTTTGTATGTCTGAGATGTGATTAAGATCCAATAATGTTAGTAGATTTGGAAGCGTGACAGATAAATAACAAGAAACAAGTCCTTTAAGTTCATTAGATACTGAAAAAGCCCACTGAATCATACAAATAATCTTCAACAGTTGGAATTTCTAATAATGCAAGATAGCAAATAAGTCCTGTGCATTTTTTCAAATGCTGAAAGGCATTAACTAGTAAATTCTCATATTTGATCTGAAAAAGTAAACTTTACATGCAAAGTTACATTATCTCAGACAGTTTCATACAAGGTGCATAAATGACTATGTCATGAATAAGGCAGACTGTTTTTTCTACAAATTTATGCCTAACCCACTTTCTCTTAAGGTAAAACACTATTTCCTGTGATGAATTCCAAATGGTTTTGCTGATATTTTTTTCAAGGCACTTCAAATTTTGTCATTCACTGATATGCAGGGTAGAAACATGGAAACATATACTGAGTTTGTACATCCAATGAAATCAGAGAGTGGTGAGGTATATAAAAATATGTATATACGGAATACATCAACAAATAACTGCTTGTTATTTCTTATTTCCTAAATTTCTTTCCCTTGAAAGCATATTTGAGTTTAGAGAAGTAAACACAGTACTATTATTTGCATCTTCAGTAAACGTCATTCAGAATACTTTTAGCTTCCACCTTTATGTCTAGTACAGATGGATGTTCTTTTACTTTGTGTTTAAAGCTTCTTTAAGAGCAAAATCATGTTCTCTGTGTACCTACAGTGCTTCATTCATGAAGAATTTCTTTATCTCCCTATTAAGGAAATCCCTTCTAGAACTAATAATAATTTCATGCTGTTATAAATGTTAAGTGCATAGAGGTAGAGATATTCTATGGGGATTATTTATTTAGACAAACTGGTTATATCTACATTAGTTGTAGATTCTGTACTTTATAGCTCAACTCAAGCAGTTCTGTAGAAGAAAGGAGCTAGTGCAGACATCCACTTCATACGCACATCAAAAGATTTTATTTTAGGGTAAGTCTAATCTGGTATCAAGTTAGACTAGTCTTAATAGTTAGAGTGTGCTTATTCTAATTTAATCATCTCTTAGAGGAATGCAGCATGTGCAGTGGTAAAGCATAGCAAGCAGTGGCAGTTGGTAAATTGGCTTCAAAAATAAGGTCCTGGTCTAAGCTAAAATGTTAGTATGAACACTTCCTGTAGCATATAAAACCCAACTTTAGGAAACCAATCACACTAAACAGTATTAGAATATATAAACCAAATAATGGTCTGCAGAGGGAGAACAAGTACAGGATGGCCTCTAGTCTCTGCATTTAACTGGTTATAAAATTTTACCAAACTTTACAAATTTCATGAAAGTTTGTTTTTCTTCTCTTTGCATCTGCCTTGGATGATCCTTACTCAGGTCTTTCTGATAAATGTATAAGATTTAAGGTGGAGACCTCTCCATCTTATCCCAGAACCAAAATTTCTAGGAAAGGTTTAATGATTTGGCATAAACAATCTTACCATGGATTTCAAATGGGGTCTTCTGTAATGACTTTAAGATTAATGTCTACAGAAAACAGAATAAAAGAAAAACAGGTCTAAAGATGGCTTTAGAAGTAACGTGACTACTCTGTAGTGACTACAGAGATATTTTTATATGGATGATTCAAAATATACCGCTAAAAGGTTAAATTATGTATAACTCATATAATATGCCAAAGGCTCCAGTTCCTTAAATAGAGCAGCTCTGTCTTCACTGAGTATTGGCAAATCTTGGGGCAGTAGATGTTCCTTTACAAGTTGCCTTATTTAAATCATGAAGTATCTAAAAAAGTATCTCCCAAGGGCCTATTTTTCAAAACTAATTTTGAAAAATGTGCTGTTTTGAGGCACAGTTGCCTCTAGCTAAATGCTTGTTGACTAGAATACCTCAGCTAGAACTGCATAGTTAAGATACAGCTTTTCAGCTGGCTGGATTATGTCTTCTAATTGCTCTACTTGCATTATTTGAATTCATGTATGCATAATGTGAAACGGTTCTAGTTCTTTTGCAATGTCCCTGCTTTCCAACATAGTTTTCATAAAGCCAGGAGCAATTTTATTCATCGCATACTGTCCCTCTGCTGTCAAGTGCAAAATCAACAGAGGCAACAGTAAAGGTCGGGCTTGACGTTTATGAAAAGCAATGTCTGCCCTGTTATCACCACTGTCATATTGTCTCATTGTGCCCTTCTGTACCTCTTTGTTAGAATCAGAACTTTCCCTTTTTTGATGTTTGCTTTAGGACAAGTGATATTTCCACAACATGAAAGAGCTTCATATTGTCTAAAACAGTGGCTTCTAGACACAAAAAACTTTCAGGATAAGAGCTATTCTTGGAATTAGAATCCTTTAACAGTTGTCTTAGTTCCAAAATATGGGATGAAATTTTTTCTTTGAAGACTTATGCTCTATTTGTGTTCAATCTACACACCTGTTCTTCTCTTGAAGTGTACTCCCACAGACACAACCTTCCGTATGGTGGAGACTTCTTGAGTATTTGAAACAACACTGTCTGAAATTTTAGTCCGGTCTTTGGAAATAACACTTGTGAAATAAGCTGCAATCCTTTCTTCAGCATAATTTCTCTTGAAGTAGAATTAGCCACATTTTTAAATCTTCAAGGTTATTTCCTAAATAATATAACCTACAGAACACACAAATATCTATTTATACATATATAAAAATATAATTGTAGTAATGGCAACTGCAGAAATGGGAGCTTTCCTTTCAGGAATAGTTATCATTTAGAAACCTGGCTTATAAAAGGGTGCCTACATTTATGTACAGATAGCTCAGTCTAGAGCAAGTGTAGTGTTTGCAAATAGTGAAAGTAGAAGTGTTTTTTTTAATATCTCTATTACATTATTTCATTGCACAATGATGTTTTCATTTCTTGCTTGCTAAGAAAGCCTTCTCTCTCATCTTCCTTCCCACCTCATGATCTTTTTCCCAGATTCTGTAATCCAAGGGCTCTAGACCCCATAATCTTGCTAGCACTTTGGGGTGCTCACCTGATACTTCATGTCTTCCATCCCATTTCTCATTTCCAAAATTCACATATGAGTCTTAAAGACAACACTTCATGTTTAAGTCTGTACCTGATCTACTTCAGCTCTTCATTCACATTTGAAACAGATTTGAAATACTGCATGCATTTTTTTCCTTTGTTTCCTTTTTCACACACTGAAGGCAGATACTCTTTTACATACCTTATATGATATAGTTTGACGTGTATCAGATGGAATTGCCTAAGTAGGTACTATGAGCATGGTGGAACTCTGGGCCTATCAGTTCAGAGCTACTTAGGACCCTGTCTGCAGTTTATCTTAAATGAAGTATCAAGGAAGAGAACATAAAACATAAACATATGTTTTTAAAATAAACAAATACTTTAACATGTCTGATGTCAAGGAAGGGGTACTAGTAGAAAAGACAATAATGGGGGGCCTAAGATGTGTCAATGAAGAATCTCATTAAATGCTGGACCTCAGTAACCATAATTGTTTCGGAGAACCAATAGTAAAGATTGCCTGGGGAAATGTTCCTGTCTCCATCTCTGGAAGTCTTTACAAAAATATTAGAAAAGCACATCAGGAATGACGCATCTATCAAGAATTGCTCTAGGCAGGAGGATGGACTTGAGATTTTTTTTTTAAGAGCCATCTAACTGTGAGAGCAAATAGATTTTTACTCCTTCCTGCCCTGATCAAGGAAATTGTAACAGGGCACAAATGTGAATATTCCAACATCACAGAGCATTAGACTTTATTCTGATGATCCTGTGAGACTGCAATAAGTGGGAAAGAGGTAAGAAAAGATAGGCACCAGTAGGTTTTTCATGGCATCTGCTCTGGTATTCTAATCTGGAAATCTTGTCTACATTTATGGCTATGAATATTAACACTTTTGTGGAACCTCACATCTCCACCACATTTATTGCAATAGGTCTATTAACCTCAAACTGAGTCTCATCCTCATAGCAAAGAGGGCCAGCAGCCATTTTTAGCAGGTTGAGGGAGATGATTCCCCCTCTTTGCTCAGCACTGGTGAGGCCACAGACAGAGTGCAGGTCCAGTTCTGGGCTCCTCAGAACAAGAGAGACATGGACCTACTAGGGCAAGTCTAGCAAAGGGCCAAACAGATGATTACAGGACTGAAGCACCTTCTGCATGAGGAAAGACTGAGAGAGCTGGGACTGTTCAGCTTGGAGAAAAGCAAAGTCAGGGGGATGTTACCAATTTGTACAAATGATGGTTGGGATTAAGGAAGAGAGAGGTAGACTCTTCTCAGTGATGTCCAGAGACAGAGCAATTGTTATTGATAACAATCTCCTGGACAGAGCTGGCGGTGCCCATTTGCTGTCAAATGTCTGAGAAGATGACTGGATCAGTGGCTTTATGTCCAGAGCAATGCTGTCAAACACTCAGCCCATCAGGCCAGCAGCACTTATAGCCTCTCTTCAGTGCTGCTTGGTAGAGGCCCAAAGTAGCAGTTTATGACACTCCAGAATTCCCAAGAAAAAACACCTGCTTAGATTAAGCTGCATACATCCTTGCACCCACAAACGCTCTTCTGCACAGTTCACTTCATGGCTTGAGATATATTCACAGGAACATGTTTAGAGAAAGCATTGCAAATACTGCAACACTGACTGATATTTCCTTTACACTACGTGCTGGCACTCTGTAAATGGCACCATAAAGCAGCAAGATGGATGTTACAGCAAAGTGGGAAGAGTTGTATGAATTAGTTTTAAAAATAACTAAAATCTGTAGTTTCAGTACTTTCCATGAAAGATTATCTGTACAGCAAGAAAAAGAATTAATCTCCAGACACATGCAGATTAACATCTGAGCAATGCTTTGTGGGATCTCTACTAAAAATTCTGAAAGTTAATTTGAAACGGTGTTCTGCAGGTACTGTTCAGGCAGTGATTTAACAAAGAATAACAAGGCTGAATTAATGAACTGTTTTATTCTCACATGAATACACAGAGAACTTTCAAGAATAGTCATGCTGCAGGTGTCTTGTTTTGACTTAAAGTTAATTCTAGATAATAAGACCTCAAAGAGCATGACTTTTTCCTCAAGTAGAACTCCCTCAGGGTGTCGCTGCTGATTGGAGGAGATAAAAGCTGTGGCTATAAAAATGAACACAGTACAGTACTTGGACCACTGTGTTTTCCCTTGCAGCTGACTGTCAAATCAACTTTACTCCAATGTTCAATGCAGTGGCCTCATGTGATTCATAACTCCAGGCATTGAAAAGAGAAGATTGTATTTTCACCCACAAATCTTTGTCAAATTTAAGAGCAAAAATATTTCTTAATGTCCTGAAAATAGGCACTATTTCTACACTTCATCTGCATAGAAGTGCAAGTTCACCTCCAAGCCGAAAGCATCTTGGCATACCTGAATGAAAGTCATGTAATTTTGTTAAATGGGAACAGAAATTGCATACAAGTCAGACATGCTTCCCTGAAGTTTAAGAGTCACCAAACTATTCATGTTTGGTCACAAATAACCCTGTATTTTGTTATGTGGAGATGGCAAGACTCTGAACTGGCTACAACTCTTTGGTGGATCTGCCTAAGATTTTCTCATTACAAGTCCTCCAAAGAACAGGCTTTTCAGCTCAAATGCCAAGTCTTATTAGAGTATGAAGTAAAGGGGAAAATTAGACGGGCTGAGGGGGGGGGGGAAGTCAACAAGGCTAAAGACAATGGAAAATAAATAAAATTTATAACCATCTCTCTTGTACGTGGAGCAAGGAAGCTCCTTTCCCTCAAGTTAATTTTCTGCCCACTTGGCAGCTGATTTGGAGAAATATCTGCTGTGCTTTCCATTTCTCAAGAAGGTTCCTCAGCGCTGAGGTCATTCAATGCTGCCACATTTTGGGGATTACAGGTTTTTCTCTCCTGCACATACTCAGCATAAGAGTTCACTTCTTGCTCAGAAGAGAGTAGCCAGCACCCACTGTCATTGCACACACAGCTGTGCCAGAAAACCTAAGAGATTACCCCCACACCATGAACTGTGAACTCCCAGTGTTATGCCCTCAATTTCACTGATTCCAGATCCAAGGGTCTGGAGGAAAATAGTCAAAGAAATGTGATTATTCCCTTTCCTTTCAACTTTGAAGTTTGGTCTTAGAGGTACCTTGATAAGATACCACATAAAAGCAGTAATTGATTCCAAATGCATTGGCTACATCTAATATTTGAACTTGGTATTATACAGTGAAAAAAAAGGCTCCTCAATAGAACACAGTTGTATTAACAACCATTTAGGATTTGAATAGGAGTATATCTTTATTGGTGAAATTGAACTATTTCTGTCTGAAAACTTAATTTAGGCAACAGAATTTCTCCAAGGTGAAAAACGTCATCTCTTGCAGCTCCCTAACTTTTTCTTTCAGGGAAAAAAGTTCAGGGCTCAACTTCTGTAGCATGTGAAATCTTTTTGCTTTATAAGCCGTGATGGAAATGCAGCCAAGAACAAAGCAGACAGAAAATAAAAGCAGTAAAATCACCGTTCTCATGAATGTATTATCCCAGTGGCTACCATTGGTTCAACACGAAAAGCACTGGAATATATTGACTACTTAATCCTCAGTCACAAGTTTGTACAAATATTTTAATGTAAATTAAGATTGCAATAGAAGTAACATAGTCAGAATCACGGAATCACAGAATCACAGAATGGAAGAGGCCACAGTGGGTTACCCAATACAACCTCCCTGCTCAAGCAAGGTCATCCTAGAGAACACTGTACTCCAGTACAATATCTCCAGTGAGGCAATCTGCTCCAGTGCGTAGTCACTAGTACAATAAAGAAATTCTTCCTCATGTTTAGGTGGAACTTCCTGTGGATCAAATTCTACCCATTGCCTATTGTTCCATTGGTCGGCACCACTAAGAAGAGCCTGGTTCCATCCTCTTGACACCCAACCTTTAGATATTTATACACATTAATGAGATCCCCTCAGTCACCTCTTCTTCAGGTTGAAGAGACCCAGCTCCCTCAACCTTTCGTCCTAAGGGCGACTCTTCAGACCCTTGACTGGCTCAGTTGCTCTCCACTGGACCTGTTTCAAGAACCCCATGTCTCTCTTGTCCTGAGGACCCAAGAACTGCACACAGGGCTCCAAACAGGGCCTCAGAAGGGCTGAGTAGAGGGACAGGATCCCCTCCCTTGATCTGCTGGCAATGCTCTACCATTTGCCTTTGTGGCCTCCAGGGCACACAGCTGGCTCATGGACAGCTTGTTGTCCACCAGGACCTCCAGATCCTTTTCTGCAGAGCTGCTTTCTAGCAGGTCAGCCCCCAGCCTGTACTGATGCCTTGGGTTATTCCTCCCCAGGTGCAGAACCCTGCCTTTGCCCTTCTTAAATTGCAGACAGTTCTTCTCTGCCCATGTCTTCAACCTCTCAAGGCCCCTCTGAAGGACCACACAATGCTCTGAGGTATCAGCCACTCCTCTCAGCTCTGTGTCATCAGTGAACTTGATGAGGAGGCATCTGCCCCTTTGTCCAAGTCACTGATTAATAAGTTAAACAATACTGAGACCTGTATAGTATCCTGGGGGACACCACTTGTGACATGCCTCCACCTAGATTCTGTACCACTGATCACGATCCTCTGGGATCTGCCACTTAACCAATTTTCAATCTGTCCACTGTCCATTCATCCAACCCACACTTCTTGGGTTTGTCTGAGAGGATTTCATAAAGGACAGTGCCAAAAGCCTTGTTGAAGTCAAGGCAGACAATATCCACTGCTCTCCCTAGTCTGAACAATCATAGCAATCTTCGTACATCGTTACAAAGACATGGAACACTGAACACGTCTGTTCAGTTTCCCAGGTTTTCACATAAAGTTTATATTAGGTATTTAAATCCAAATACTTGCTTTAGGAATCGAAATATCAGGAATGCTAAATCTCTTTCTTATTAAATTAAGAACATATTATTTTCCAAAAATATATATTTAACCTAAAAAGTATAGCTGAAATTTGAAAAAATATTGTTTATTAGGCTGAAAATTAGAGTTTAAGCTCAAAACCCGTTATCTTGAGAGAGATTAGAATTTAAAGAGGTTAGAGAATTTTGCTAGATTTTCCAAATTTCTGTAAGATTGAATTTGATTGTCTTGTAAAATTACGCTTTTTATCTAAAAAGTTATATATTATTTAGAAACCAACTTTTCCGTTTCTCCCCCTCCACAAATATTTAAAACAATATATATTCAACTTTAAAAACCAGAAGAATAAACAGAAAAGTCTTACCATACTTTAACTAGAGCCATCTGAATTTTGCCTATTTTCCATATACCTACATCATATTGTGTTCAGTTAACAATACAGATTACTAGTCGGCTGTGCCTGTAAAGCCCAAAACCATTATCTGCTGAAACAAGCCTTTGAAATTTATGTTCAAATATTTTCTGTTCTACAAAGCAGTTTTATTTCAAAGAAATCTCCCTTCACGCCTTTCCATGTTACACACACCTCGGTTGCTTAGCTAGAGCAGATATTAAATCCGTCATTTCTCAAAGGAGGTGGTAAAAAGGTGATTCACCCATATAAGAGGCAAACAGAGATGGGTATTTTTTTTAATGCAGCTTCTAGAAGTTTCTTTGTCTGATGACTCCCTAGATGGTTTTCATTATCTCCTTCATGAAACATTAACTCCCCTTTCCAAGATGAAACAGAAAGCGATAAAAATTCTCTCACTTCAGAAAAATAAATCCAGTGCAGGGCCAACTACTTCCCTAGTGACCAAATGCTGCTTGCTTTAAATGGGAGCTTTGTATCACCATTTTATTGCACCTGCAACTTTATACTAGGCCACTCAGGATAATAGTTTAGCCCCCAGCTCAGGTTTTGTTGTGACCCATGTGTTTCCAATCCTTCCAAGCGATCAGCTTTGTTCATGCTGACAAAGGAAACATTTTTCAAGTACAGGGTGCCCTTGACAAGCACTTATGCCCCCTTTAAAACAATTTTTTTATTCTGCTAATATAAAAGAACTAAAAGCATGGGCAATTGCATTAGTTTTAAGTGCCTGCCATAATGGTCACAAGTTGCAGTTTCATAATCTTTGCTTTTAGAAGGATTTAGGTAAGGATTTTAACATACTTCCACAAATTAGTATGTTCCGCATTGCTCAAACTCAGTGTGAGGGTGAAACAAAACCAATTCTCTCCAACTTTCCCTCAGCATGAAGCTCGTGAAACTGTGCAAGAATATGCATCACACATTAGTGACATGGAAAAAATGTCTGCACTTACCTCTCTTGTGTCCTGGTCAATGCGAGATGGAATCAGTTCAAGTCACTGGACCAGATCAAGCTGGGCTCTGGTTAACATTGCTCTTCTGGGGACATTAATACACTTGGCAGGCTTCACGGAAGGGAAAGTACATCTAAATATGCTACCTGAACATGAAAAGAAAGAGAAGGGTTGTGAGGGGAACATTATGGACTTGCTGATCACTAGCCAATAACTATGAGAAGAGAGAAGCAGTATGTTCTTAACATATAGATAATACCTTTTGAAGTGGCTTCATTACAATCATAAAATGGGTTAGGTTGGAAGAGATCTCCAGAGCTCATGTGGTCCAACCCCACCTCAGAGCAGGACCCACTTAGATCTGGTTGCTGAAGTTTTGTATCTAAGTATACAACAGACAAGAAATGAATATATGAACACTACTTTTTTTCATGCTCTTTATTATCTGACCTCCATCTCTGTGTCTAGACTCCCACTCTTCTCCTCCCTCTTGAGTTTTTTATGCCTTTTTTTGCCGCAATCATAAATCAAATATGACACCACCAATCCTAGTGTTTCTCTCAAAGTCCCTCTCCCACATTACTTCTGTCACCAAGGTTCATCTGTTTTTTCTTTTTATTTTCCTAATATGCAAACATTGAGGAGTTTTGCTGCTTCTTATGACAGTATATACATAATTTAACTGTATGAATCTTATTTGTATATACTTGCTCTCTTGCAAGGTTTCCCCATTTGTCTTGTCCAGGCTTTTATTCCCTGAGTTCTGTTGAAAACTCTAGAGAGACAAGGATATTGCATGTCTAACTGAGAAATTACAGCTCAAGAAAACCTTCTGGACTACAGACTGACACAGGTAGAGAGACCACAGCTGTTATGAAGATTGGGAGAACTCTTCCAAAAAATGGCACCAAAAGCAAAACTCATCTTCTGATCCCATCCTCTCTTATTTCCATCAAAGTGCCACCTCCAGTCCTTTCTGTCAGCTGGACAATCCTGTCCTCTTTGATGAGTCTCTGGGTCTTTTTATCTTTGCTTGTTTTTCTACCACCTCCATATCCCCATCATTTTCTAAGTCTCATAAATGCTGTCTTAACATCGGGAAAGATCTGTCCTTCCTTCTTGGCAAAGCCATTGGCACCACTTAAGCTGCTACCACTTTTATTCTCTATCCTATTGGGGGAATGAATGTAGGCATTCTTTTGCAGAGAAAAAGCAATGAATATATCCCAAATTTTCAGTTTATACTGTGTTTATAAACAAGTCAAAATTTCAGAAAAATACTTAAAGACATCAATATTTTTTCCCCTCCAAATAGTGGAATTGTAATCTGTGACATCCCGGATTTTCCCTCCAATTTTGGCAGGTTGGTTTCTGCTGTAAGACAGAGGTTGTAGCCTACAGTAGTGATCAGCTGGAAAATGCATGAAGGAAAGGGAAGAAGTAAAAACCAGGTCCAAGGAATCTCAATTGATCAGCAAGCCCATTCTAGGTGTCATAGTTTGAAATTGGCCCCCCTTGAGAGTTCAAGGGGCTCAGAGGTGATTGGGTGCCAGGGCGGTGTTCCCTGGAGAGCCAATCACCACTCATGTTGTTCGCTTCTGCTCAAAAATCATCAAACCATGACACCACCCCAAGACATTTTCCTCTCACTGTTTTTCTTTTTTTGAACACATACTTGGATAAATATTATTATACATTTTATAATAAGTTTATTTATAATAGTAATTTTCAAGCTCAGACTTTTTTCTGAGAAATATTGATATATTACACTATTCAGATTAATTTGTCTAAGAACTAAAAGAATCAAAGCATAGAAGGAACTGAGTCAAGACAGAATTTAAGTTACTTCGGGAAAGGACTGTCCCACATAACTCTAGTGTTAAAGAAATTCCTTTCTAAAGATTTTACAAGAAGAAAAATATGAATCTGCCATCAGAAGAATTCTGCATTACTCCTTGGAAAGTTAGAGATCTCTTGGAAGTTCTCATCCTCACAAGGAGGGTAAATCCTAGAAACTGTTAAAAAAGGAGTTTATGAATCCTGTGAAGTTTGATACTTTTGACTTCAGACAAGAGATTTCATTCTAAAATACAGTTATGCAAATCCTTTTGGTTCCTATATTTACCTTTATACTTTTTCCTCTAACTACAAAAGCATCCCAAAATCTACTGTGGAATTGCAAGTTGGGCTGCTCGAGGCACGAAGATCAACATGTATCTGGATTACGTGGCACTGTTTGCAGAGAAAATTTGAGCTAAACACCTACTGAACCACTGCATGATGCTTTCAGGCAGCTGTGCATTAGCTAGCTCAACAAGGTACATCTGGTTTTATACTTTGCTCTGGAGCCTGTATCCCATGAGATTCCAAGTGCTTTCAAGACACTGAAAAGTCAACAAAAATTCAAAGCATTTTGTAACCAGCAGGCTGTGTTGAGAACATTACAGAGAAAAGCCAAAGGAGAAACATTCATAAATAAGGCCGCAATTTGTAAAACAGGAAGGAAATAGAGTTGAATGAATATAGACATCACAGAGGCTAATGATGCACCCTAATTATTTCCTCCTCTGACAAAATTTTGCAACATGTCCAATTAGCATCAAGGAATCTAAACCTGTTATACTAGAAAATGGTTAGTTATTAGTATAATGACATTAGTGTGCATAAAAAAATAATTAAAAAAAGCAAAGCCATAATGAATATCCTGGATATGTTGTAAGTACAGTTCAGGCTTCATAGAATCATGCATTCATAGAATGGTCTGGGTTGTGAGGGAGCTTAAAGATCATCTAGTTTCAACCCCACTGCCATGGACAGGGACACCTTCCATTAGAATAGGTTGCTCGGAACTCCATCCAACCTGGCCTTGAGTCTTACTGGAAGTTAGATTTTCAGTGGTAACAGAGTTATTGCACACACTTTGTGGGGTTTGTGGGAGGTAAAACATAACCCAAACTTATCAACCCAACCACTTGTTTGGTTTCTGATTTCAGACTAAGAGCTTTCCAAACTTAATAGAAGTGAATTAGTACTAAACTCAATTCTCATTAATCCTCATCTATATTTTTTCACTAAGATAATCAGTTTTATTAGCTCTTACATATTAGAGAGACAGATACCATAATCTGTTTAATTTTAGAGTTCATAAAGAAAAAAAATGAAGGAAAAGAAACTTTGTCAAGAGTCTTTACTCTGAACCTATCTTTCTTCAGTGGCAATCAGCTTAAACTCAAATAAGAAGCAGGCTTTTCATTCTAGATTAACCAAAAACTTGCTGTTGAGGCCATTTGAGTACACAAGATTTAAGTGCACAAGATTGAAACTGGAGGTCTTGATGGTCTGAGGCAGAGGTGAGACGTACATGGAGCAATCAAAAACCCTGACTGCTATTTTAACACAGTGCTATGAGCCACGATCAAAGAATTGCCTTCCTACCATGTGCTCCCTGTCACCCTACTCCTGTCTACCACCTCTCTTTGGTGCTTGTCTCCCTGGCTCCTAGGAGAACTGCTGAAAGTACCATCTATTTAATTGATGGGAGACATTTAACTTCTTACCTATGCAGAGTACAGTAACTTGGAGCAGGGACTACATATTCTGAGCTACACAGGAAAAGCCTATTTGTGCAGAATAAATTAGAATACACTTTAGACAGAAGATGCAATCATGAGACAATGGAGGAGTCAAGGCATCATAGTCATTAAAATTATCCCTGAAAAGGACTGAAATTTTTTGTACTGTCATCAGTTTTGACAGGTTCAGTGAAATCCCACCCTTCTCACTGTATCCATAACTTTGGAATAAAAGGACAATGAAACAAGAAAAATTTTTTTACAAAAGTCTTAAATAAAAGAATTCTTCAGTTCATTCCAAGCTTTAAAGATTTTATTGCTTTTCCTACTCTGTTTATGTCAACAATTGAACTGTGTCCTCTCCTTTAAATATCTGCATTCCATGTCTTGTTTGAAGCTGGCAGGAGAATTTTCTGATGGTGGCAGAAACAAGATCAAGGAGACACTTGTTTCCTTTATCCTCTATCATTTCTCCACACCTTTCTGCTTCATGAAAAGCATGCATTTCAGAAAACCCCTCAGTGCTGCAAATGAGCACTTTTACATAAGAAATGCTAGACTGCCAAAGCACAAACTTGTGTGTTTCCTCTCTTCAGTGGCCAGAACAGGAGACGTCTCTCGTTCAGTGATCTTTGCCCAGCAGCTCTACATTCACTGCAGCTCTGGATCTATAGCTTCTAGGGTGAAAAGTGCCCTGAAAGGGACAGCACGGAATAGTTTGGGCAATTTTGGCTGGCAACCTTTGAAAGAGAAACCATACCTCAGTAGTTACATACACCATCCTGTAAACAATAAGGCCTTCGTACCATCAATATATACTAGATGATACTTATAATACATAACTTTTATGCGTACTTATATGCAAACAGGCTGAAGCACAGTTGCATCATTAATTCGTTTTCCTTGCATTTAAAGAGATGGTATTAATGTAGAATGGGCAGGACAAGAAAATAAAGAAACATGTTAGAAAATGGAAAAGGAACAAAGACATGGGGAAAAAAGGAATATTTTCTTCAGAAGATACGGTGTCTTTCTCAGTTTTATTCTTGCATAGAAATTGCACTGCCTCCATCTGAGTTCATAAACCTCCATGTTGGCTGTAGTAATTTTTAAGGGATTATAAAATTTCTTGTTGAAATATCCATGAACCAAAAGTGAAGAGAAGAGAAGAGAAGAGAAGAGAAGAGAAGAGAAGAGAAGAGAAGAGAAGAGAAGAGAAGAGAAGAGAAGAGAAGAGAAGAGAAGAGAAGAGAAGAGAAGAGAAGAGAAGAGAAGAGAAGAGAAGAGAAGAGAAGAGAAGAGAAGAGAAGAGAAGAGAGAGAAGAGAAGAGAAGAGAAGAGAAGAGAAGAGAAGAGAAGAGAAGAGAAGAGAAGAGAAGAGAAGAGAAGAGAAGAGAAGAGAAGAGAAGAGAAGAAGAGAAGAGAAGAGAAGAAGAGAAGAGAAGAGGATAGTGGCAGAAAAAAAGGGCTGAAGAAAAAGAGCAAGAGGAAGAAGGGTGAGGGGGGTTGTAAAAGCAGTGAACCAAAAAAGAATTGAATAGGATATCCAGACAATCACAGTGCTATCAAGATGAAAACAAAAAGCCAAACAAAAATCCAAGCCTTACTCATGTATGAAAGAGCAGTCAAAGCTGAGTTCAAGGAAAGTAAATGGTCCACAAGAAACTCCTAAACACCACTGAAGGTGGAGTGTGCTACTTACTAAGAAGAGTATTAAGCTGTCCCCTAAAGTTCCATGTATTTTATTCCACAAAAAAAGACACAAAATATCCCAGAAAATGTTTCTTCTGAGATGCAACGCCTTGAATAACACAAAACCAAAAATATTCAAAAAGGTGACACTGGAAAATGAAGCTTTCAACCTACCAGGTGCTTACTTGAGATAGGACGGGAACTTCAGTTTCAGCAATATCCTGTCTTTCCTGAGACAGACAAGAAAGTAGCAATTTCAGCCGATTATTTTCCTGGTATCCTAGAAATGTCCTCAGTATCTTCAGCTATCAATGACTTGTCACATAAAATAAGGTGTTAGAGAAGGCTACGGAGTCTACAGATGTCTGCCTTGCAAGCAAGTGCTTTTTGTTGCTTTCATGCTTGCTTAGAGCTAACGTAAGGAGGAGTTGCTCTTTTCCTCCTCTTCAAAGGATCTTTTAAATTGACCATAACCCACCTGTGGGAACAAGAGCTTTTTGGTGCTCACAAAAAGAGGACTTATAAGGGTAATCAATTTGAAGCAAATAACATGGCAATCTTGAGTAGAGTTTTTGAATAAAAGCAGTAAAAAAGTCGTATAAACCTTACATATGGCAGTGACAAGATTAACAAGCTCACATTGTATAAGACAAGAAATACATTTTGCTAAAGCTTTTTTCTGTAGGAATAATTCTTTCCGACAGAAGCAGTGAGAGACAGTCCAAGGTCCTGTGGTAAATGAAAAATTGATGGCAAACTATGAGTATAGATTTTAATGACCAGTTTTATCAGTGCTGTTATGACCCACTGTATAATCTGTCCCTGGAATAATTTTTCTGTGAGCTTTCTGGAATTAAGCATGCGCAAGTCCCTTTGACTTGAATGAAAATTGTGCAGTGAAATCTTGTGCAAATCTGAAAAATATATGCACCCCTGCTATACAGAGAAGAACATTTTCTATGCAGACTTTCTCACTCGCTTTACAGATTATTGAATAAATATATTTCTAATAGTCTTAAGCATTTGAAGCTGTTTTCTGATAGGAACTTAAGTTGTTGTGTGCCTGAGAAAATCACGTTGTGCTTTTTCTGAGGTCTGGGCAGCAAAGACAGTCCACCAACACTGCAAAACATATACAAAGTTTTCCTTAAAAAACTAAATCTTTTCTTCAGAAGTTACAAAGACCTTCTTGATTTTGTTCCTATATCCAAAACGCACTGCCTTTGTCTGAGTGCACAAATCTCCATTCCAGCTATAGTAATTTTTAAGGGATTATGAGATTTCTTGTTGAAATACCTACTCACCTAAAGTTAAATAAAAAGGTAATTTAGAGACCATCTCTGAATTGTTTGCAGGTTAGGTATCTCAGTGCTCAGATATGTCATAAATGAGGTGAGCCAAGTAAATCTGATTAGAGAGCAGAGCTGTGGTCAAGGGCAGGAATCAGACTCTCACTGCACAAGTGTTCTGTGACACCTACACGCTGGACAGTCTCATTTAAGACTGTGGGTTTTCTACATGGTTGACAAAGAGAACTAAGTGTCCCTAATGTTTTTTGGCTATCCTGCAGACATTGCAATCAACGATATCAAACTTTTAAAATAATGAAAAATGCTTAAGAAAATATTCTATATGGATATTCTAGTTAGTACAGTAAAAAACATTCTGACAATCTGTTTTCTTTAAGAGATAATAAAAAAAAAAATCCTACTTTATCTCATATTTTAAACTGTTCTCATCTTCTACTAGCAAAATTACTCTCCCACTCCTTTCCACTGCAAATGTTAGGAAAAACAATAGTGAAGAAATAATGATATGCCACATTCTCTATTTATTTTTCCCCCTGTAAAAGTGGAAAATCTGGGTGAGTTTTGAGTGGAAGATAATGCTTAACTTCTTGTTCCTAAACTTCTTCTTATTCTCTTATCCTACAGGAAAAAAAATATTCAGAGTACTCTGAGAAATTAAAAAAAAAGAATACCAGCATTAGAACTTCATACTAAATATATGAGTCCTGCATTCATCATTATTCGTTTTCAAAGAAACTGTTGGATTTTCTCTTGAGGTGGTCATCTGCATCTGATAAATATGAAACTCTTTTTTTGAAACTGAATTGCAGGCATGTTTATTAGTTCTAGGTTCTTGATTCTTAGTAATCTGCTTCTCACCTTGTTTTTAATTCAAACAGCTCTGATACACAGGAAAAATACTTTATCAAAAGATGTACTTAACAGTACTCATATCTTCAAAAGGTAGTGATTTCACTTAATATCATATTGATTTAAAATATAAATGTTAGCACATCTAGAACGCTAATAAAAAAGAAACAGTGGATATTAGATTTTCAGAATAATGTTTTTTTAAGAATATATCATTTTCATTAAGTTAACTTTGCCTTAAAATCAAAGCCTGGATGTTTAACTAGTAATCATGAACTGAACATCACGAAAACAGCATGTTTCTGTCTCAATTACAGAATCTAGAAATTACTTTTGTGTTGAGGGACAAAATTTCCAAATGTCAGGTTTTGACAGGAGTCCTGAATACACCTGCAAAGACATTTTTATTACAAAGAAACCAAAAAGTCTGACTTCTTCTCAATGTCAGGAAGAAGGAAGTGGCTGATTTTTCCAACAACCTCACATAATTTAAAGAAATGGGTTCAAGTCATTAATTTCAGATTTAAGGCGCTTCCAAATGTAGTTCAAAAAACCTTGTAGCTGTGAAACCATGTACCTTGTTATAGACTTGGATTGATTTTGCCATGTAGAGGCAAAATTCAGTCTGTTGTCCCAGGTCATGCCCCCTATTATTTAATCTATTCTGCCTTACAGGACAACTGGTGGCAAGCATCTCAAAATTCCATTCACTTGCTGGGTCTTGATCTTTCTGACTCTCTGACTGTCTATCTGGGTCTTGTTCTTTCTGATTCTCTGACTGTCTATGAGTCTTCCTTTTAAAATACATCATTAGAGATGAACACTGCTGGCATTTCTTTTGCAAGGCAGCATCTACATATCAATACATATCTATATATCAACATAGGGATGTGCCCTTATCCCCAGAAATGGGCTGTTGAGTTAGATTGTTTACAAGACAATGTAAATTTATCATAAAAGAAGCATACTTTTGCTTTTTTTCTGACAGAGCCAAAACATGAGTATGTTGAAAAAGAACTGAGTGAGAGAGACAACAGGACTTTGACACATGTGGTAAGTCTCTTAATGCTTTGAAAGACTGGTCACCTACATTTTGGAATGGGGACTTGGTGATGCATCCCTGATGCTCATTTTGTTTTGCTCATTTCTGTGCAGATCATGTTACAAAATAATACAAAATTGTACAAACGTGTTAACTGAACACAAGTTCAAGTCTTTTGAAATTGTACTGCAGTTAAGAAAAGTTTTAAAAGTCAAGAGCAACAGGCATAATGTTGACAGTGGATCACTTATTTTATCTGAATAACCTGATCAACTTATCAACCATTTCTAATAATTATTTCAGTATGGCAATTTCCTGTAGAAGTCTGGCTAGTTTCTACGGTTTCTACTGGTTTGTTTTTTTTGTGGGAAAGATTTAGGATTTGCCGACAGCATGGCTGCAACTGGTGTTGCAGTTTGGCTTTCAGTTTATGCAATAGGAGTACCTGTTCAGACTATTAACCATAAGATCCCTACAAAAACTTGATTTTTTTTTCATGTAGCAAACATGATTTTCTTCAAAGTCATAAATTTTAGATTAAAATTAAAGCTGTTGTTTGGGAGGGGTTATGAAGAGATGAGAAAATTGAAATGAAAGCAGTAGAAAGTGGATGAGGAACTGCTGTGGATATTTGTCTCCTGGAAAGCAACTGAATTGATACATCCTATGAATTAACAAAGTTTATTTAATGTGAGGTTTTACCCCATTGTTCCTATTAGCAGATCTGATTTGTATGTGGGACTATACCAAGGACTGCTCAGGCTACAAAACCTTTACCTATACCATTTTATATTAGTACCTTAGAAAGGCATTGTCATGGATTTGCACTGTACTGCTGGAAATAAAACATTGACATTTCAAAACGAAATAAGCATCTTAACCTTGTGAGAGCTGTAACACACTATTTACTATTTTGTTATTACTAGCCCGGGGGAGAACTCCAAAGGAATATCTAAAAAGCAGAAGCCTCAAATTGCCTTTCCGCAGTATGGAAGTAAATTTTTTGACCTGATTAAAGAAAAAAATATAGACAGCTGTAAATGGGTAGGGAGGACCTTTAAAGCACCACTTTTAAAGCATTCCATTGAGAAAACATAATTCTCCCAAGAACAAATGAAAGAAAAAGTGCACTTCAGGGAAGAACATTGTTCAGTGCATGTCAAGCAAATGTAAAACACAAATCATAACAGACATGACTTTTGCCCAGATAGCAAGAGGGGAGAAGGTAATACTTATCCCACAGTTTCTACTTTGGAAGAGACAATATTTTCTTTTCTACTTACTCCATATTTGTGCTTGGAGAGGAGTAAATAGAGAGGGAAAAAGGCCAAAGACAAAAAAGGTCAATTTTAGCTCCCAAATGCAGCTGTATGTAACAGTAACAGCAGGCTTAATCCTCTCCCCCTCTGTGGTAGTACAAGGAATTGGTGAACTGCATAGCAGAGAAAACTAGTAGCTGGGGATTAGTGGGAGCAGGAATTATTCCTTCAGCTAGCCACATCAGGGAAAAGAGGGACAAACTCTCTGTGTAGGTCTAGGTTAGGTGGCAGAGCAGAGAACAATAGAATACACACTTGTTCTGATCTCAGCTATAAAAAGTATTAGAATAAAATGAAAGACTATAAAACATTTGGTGCTGAAATTAAAATCAGGAAAGAGGCTGAGGTGTCACCACAGTTAGTTCTCTGGAATGATCATGTCCATGTGCAGCAGCAGCCGACAGGGTAACAAATTGTTGAACGTTGTAAGGATGGACTTTGAGAACAAGGCAGAGGGTTGTGTTTTGCCTCTTGCCTCTTGCACTCATGCCTTGAATATTTTGTGCAATTCTGGTCTCCTCACCCCAAGGCAGATGTAGCAGATTTGGAAGCAGAGAAGGCCAACAAACACAATCAAGGGATGAAACATCCCACATTTTGAAGAGTTTGAACAGTCTGGGATGTCAAATTCAGTGAAGGGAAGGTATGAAGGCAGGTCGACTGAGGTTTACAAGATGATGAATGTGGTTAATTGGGTGACTGCAGGACAGTTATCCACCCCATCTTGCAGTATTAGGGGTACTTACTAAAACTAGTAGGTCATTGGTTTAAGACTGATAAATAAAACACCTTTTCACAGAGAAACTGATGAACTTAAGAAGCTGCTGCCACAGGAGGTTGTAGACATAGAAGAATGAGTGGTTGCAAAAGAGTTGAACAAACTCATGAACAGATCTATAAGCAGATACTAAAGGGAATATGGAGGCACCTACTATCTGATGTGCCTAATAAAATGACTGTGGAAGTTGGGAAGAACAGGTGAATGGATTTGAAAAACCATCCAAGTTCATATGTTCCCCCCTGTCGACTAACAGGACTTTTGGCTAATGTCAAGGCAGAATGCTGGGCTAGATGAATCATCTAGTAGTAGTACCATCCAGTAGGGATTTTCTTGCTGATGTAACAGATAGAGTACAAAAGTAGTGATATGCTGTTTTTTAAACTCAAGGCATTTTTTCAGGCATAAATTTGAAAGTTTAAAGCATTTCAAAATCCTGATAATCTTTCATTATTATTTTCATCTGTTGGCTAATTCTCACAGTTAAGGGACACACATTTGGGTTTTTTAACTAGATACATGCCCTTCCAGACAGAGTTAGGGCTTAATTAGCCCATGCCTACTTTGTCTCATGCAGGTACTCATCTCTATTTGTATAAATATATTCATGACCACACACTTTTTTAAAGAGTAATTTTTGAGACAAAGTGGGCTTTAAAAAGTAGGACAATCTGTGAATTCCATGTCTGTCACACTTCCCATTCTAGCTTTTGTCTGTTTTTTAACACTCCAGTCATGCTTGTGTAGTTGCATCTGTGCAACTCCAGAATGATGGAGCTGGAAAGCTCTCATAGGAACTACCAGCTCTGCAGGGCTCCCCCGTGGGCTCTGCCTCTTTAGAAAACTTGAGTGTCAAGATATAACACAGGGAATGAGGCAATTATTGCAGTCCTTTTACACTGTGCCCTGCTTCAAGAGAAAGCCTGACTTCCACAATGTCACCGTCGCTATTTCTAGAAAACATGGTCATTAACAGATAAAATGAAAACACAATAGAACTGGTGATAGTATGTTAATCACATTTGTTCTTATTATCTATTCTGAAAGTTGCAGCCTATATGATGTTTGGTACTCTTATGTGAGATAAAGAAGAGGGATATTCATATTGTCATTTTACATGCAAATACACTACCATTAATTTTCTTGAGGCTGTATCGTATATCTAGATTGCACAAGAAGTGATTGGATGAACTGGACATTCAGATTACCAATTCTCTATATTCTTTTCTATCCCCTGGTGAGTTTTGTTTCCACTGGAAACTACGATAAAAAAGGCACTTCTTATGCTTAAAAAATACTCCCGCTTGCTTTATGGCTGCAGTCTGGCTGTCTCTTGACTGTTGTCCCTAGTTATCATGCGAATGTCTGTTTTAATTTCTTTTACAGTGAGTATATCTGCCTGGAAATTTCCATCCAGCTTGCTATAAAAACAAAGAGGACATTGTTCCCAGAAAATATGTTCTTTATACTGTTGGAAAAAGTTTCCCCTTGTGGTGTTAATGTGCCTATATAATCCACTCCTTTTTAGCTTGATTGTATTCTATGCAGGTTCCTATACTGTAGCCAAGACTGTGGTGCCTGAATACCTCACACAGCTAGGCACCCATCAAGGTGAGCTATGGAAACTAAGTTTCCACTCCATTCCCTCTCCTCACATAAAAGGATGTTATATTAGATCTGGATGCACATATTCCTCAGCTACTAATTGGTTTTGAGCTGCTGCAAATAAAAGTAAGGTCAAAGAAGCTTTGCAGTAATGCTGGAGAGTTGATATTTTTGGTCATTCTTTATTCTGATTTCATTATTTCAGGCTCAGAGATAAAAACAGAGGTGAAATCATGCATCCTGAACTCATGAGCAGCACCCCTAATGTGAGGGAGGGCTCAAAAAGCACTAGTGGCCATGCTGGTAATAACTGAAAGTTCCCAAATATTTGGCACTACTTGATCTTATTGTATTGAATATTTATTTGCAAGGACTTGTCATAAATACTGATTTTTATGATTTAATTATGTGGAAGAGTAGGTAAATTGCTGCTACCAGAAGAAAATCTCATCTTCTTCTTTCTACTCACAGAAGCACACCTGTACACTGCTGTTCCAATAGTATTTCTTCAATTAAGCTTGCAGATTTTAGTATTTGTGGCCATATAATGTGACTTGTTGTAGGTGACTTCACAGTGGTGAAATGCAATTGGGGGAATTCAACAACAAATATTGCCAAAGAAATCTCAGCCAGCAGGTCCTTTCAGGCTTTTTGCAAACTACTGGTGAACTACTTTACTGCAGTCTGCTTACTCTGATGTTCAGAAAAGATACTGTCATTTATGATGTCTGAAGAGCTGTATCTTCACCTATAGCTTCAGCTGCTAGTGCAGCTGCACAAACAAAGTTGATGGAGCACATTATGGATTTTTTACTTGCCTGAAAGAGGAAAATCAATTTCCATCTAATAGAGCAGGAGGTCACTAAATACTACTAGCTGCTCTGTGACACTGTGGACTTAAGCAGTCCTCCTCTAAGAAAGACATGAGTAGTGAATAGGATCCTGGAGTGCATTAGTACATATATAAATAGAGAGGAAAATTAGACACAGAGAACAAAATATTAGCTGAGAAAAGAAAGTAAGCTGCAATTTTTTTAAGACCATCAGGACATAGTACACAGAAGCTGGAGCAACCACCTCTGAGTCAGACTTGCTACATAATTTTCTTATGATGGAGAGCTTGAACTTGCATGTACACAGTAAATCTACTACAGGTGAGACTGTGGGTCATTCAGTAAAAGACAGCTGCATCTCGGAGTGGTGTATAATTTCTGCAATGCAAGAAAGTTTAAAATTATGTAGGCAGCTCACTGCTGGGACATATTTAGAAGTCATGGGTATGAATAAATAAACAAATGAATAAAAGGAATCCAGATAATCCTAGAAGTGAACTGCACAAAGCTGTCCCATTATCCTTGTGTTCTCTAGTCATTTTCCCACTGAGGGGGTTGACCAAGGGAGCAGGGGGGACAAGAAGGACCTCCATAATTTTGTGAATAAAAGCTGAATATAGTTTCAAACTGTGATAAAATAATCACGTTGCATTTGTGTAAAAAGAGGGGTTTTCTCCTATGAACATGGATGAATGTCCTGTCCTTGTTTGTAACTGCCAGGTGACAAATTCATTTTAAGGAAGATGTACACACTTCAGGTTCAGTGTTCAGGCTACTCTTCAAAGCTTTGCTGCTAATAGGTATGTGTGTGTACTACCCTTTAGCATGTCATAAACAGGGAAATGGACAGGCTGAAGTAACCTGGTGAGCCTGCTCACACAGGTTCCCTGATGGGTGGTTGTCACTGTTAAAGTCGGGACGAGCAGAGTGACATAGAATCTTCTTTCAAAGCAGGGACAGGATTACAAGAAGGCTGTAATCACTTTATTGTAGCAGGTTGCAAACATTTATACTTTTTGCACATCACACATGTCAACTTTCTATTGGTGCCTTTCATGTCAACATATATCAGGCTATATGCATGTTGTCCTGCTATTGGTACATAGATCAGGCCACACACATGTCACTTTCTATTGGTATACATACATCAGGCCATCCACATGTCAACCTACAATTGGTACTTTCGTGTATACACACACCAGGATTGGTTGTAAAATAGTAAACACAGTTTTTGTCGAGTCATCCTGACTTGCAGAAAGTACAGGAAGTCCATTTCTGTCCTCCATCTTCTTCCTGTCTGAAAGTTGCCCACATTCTTCTGCATGCTGTGTTCTCCTCCTTTCAGGGGTATGCTGTAACCTGGTCAATGTCGATTGCTTCGTCAATAAGTGCCAGGCTGCTGACAATCCCGACAGGTAGTGATGACAGTTGTGTGTTCAGTAGCTGAGAGAGGAGAGACCCAAACCAAAATTGACTTAATGAGGAAATATCAATGCCTTAGGAACTTTTTCTGTGGGTTATGTATTATCTGGAAGAAAAACATTCCATTGGAAATTGCAGAAAAATGCAGGAAGACACAAAGAAGCTGAAGGACAAGCTGAAGGAAAAGGTGTAGGACAAGCAACCAATGCAGCCAGGCAGATAAGTAGGCCCAGATAGTTGAGAAGAAGACTGACTGTGGGTGTCTACATGGCCATGTTGCATCCCAGGACATTGCATAAAACCAGCAAACACTAAAAACAGATGGCAAAACAAAACCCAAAAAGCCATCTCTCTCATCTCTCATTTATTTTCCAAATATCCATGATGAATAAAGTATGGATCACTGTACTCCACAGAAAGGTATGTAAAAAGGAATTATATACGCAAGCTTGAGGTGCGTACTCAATTCAAGCACTCCCTTATTGTGCAAATCACTCAGTTGACTTTAGGAAGGATACCACTTCCAGTCAATGGTGTTGGAGTTAAAGTCTTAAACAGATCATCAGTGGATAAAACAGAGTTATAGTGCTGTCATTCCAGCTCAGGTTCAATTAGAACATGCTGCAGTTTTACTAGGAAGAGTTTACTCATTACCAGCACTAGCGGCAGTAGACTGTGATGGAAGCAAACACTTGCCAAAGTAGAGTCAGTAAATCAAAAGGAGATGTTCTTCGGGAAACAGGTTTTGTTTTTTCTTTCTACCTAGAAGTATCACACAGTAACAAAAAAACTATTAAAAAAAAGGAGAAAAGAAAGAAAATAAATACTCTCTTATTAATTGCATTTGCTCAGTACTTTAGAGAATTTATGAGAGTGAGACATATACATCTACTAAGTCTCTATTCCATCTTCAATTATACTCTCTTGGGTCAAATTTTTGGACATTCACTGCGCAGGCAATGAAGCAAAGAATGGATCTAAATTGGTTTTAAATTAATCAAAGTCATGGTTAAAAAGCAGAGCATCATCGCTTAGGTTAAATGTCAGTTGTTCATCTTCAGTTTCATGTATTTTTTTGAACTTACCATAATTGACCTTTTCAAGTGTAACACTCAGTTAAAACCTGGAGAAAATGGCAATATGATAAGAGAAGGATAATTTCAGCTATGACAAAGTCACTATATAGAAGATGAGATATGAAGATGTTAATTAATCTCTTCTCACCATTTTCCACAATAGAGCAATTACACTTTGGAATTGATGTTACTTCTAATGGATGTGATATCACAATTGAATTAAAGGTGGGCAAAAAAGTATGAAAACAAGTTTAAAATGAGTGAGAAAGGCTTCATTCAAAGCTACAGAAGTCAGTGGAAAGATTATAATGGATTTCTGTGAGTTTTATATAAGGCCTTTAGTGCACAATTGGAAAATTTTTCATGTTTAGATAACTTGAATAAAATAACTACCTCTTTGTCTACTGTATTCCCTTTGGATTTCCCTCTTTGATCTTCTTTTTTCTGGTCACAGAATGTTCCTTGTTAAAATAGTACAAACCTTCTTTGGGTAGAAGAACGAAAGCGCCTTGTTGTAGGACATCCCTGAGTAAGTATACCAGCTGAGGAAATTTTTTATATGCCACTCCTTGTCCATGCTGCTGCAGCTTGGCCTCTCCTTCCTACACCACACAATACAATCAGCATTTGGCAGCAGACACATTTTTATCTCAGCTTATGAGAAAATTCATTTTTTGAATTAAACTGTGAATGTTTAGGACACAATAGTAGTGTGGCTTACTTGAGTGCATCAGATCATGTGGGAAAGTAAGTTATGTGCTTACTGGGACTCAGGAAGCGCATGCACGGGCAAAGTTTGTGCCAAGAAGGAATTACTTCCCTTAGTATTTGGCAGATGAACAATATTAGTGAAGTCTGGGTCTATTCACAGACTTACACTCTTACGCAATTTGGGGGCAGTCTGCTTAGCTGCTGGGCTGCAAAAAACAGAGTTTAGGCCTGGTTCAGTTAAACCAAATGATAACAACCTCATTGGTTTTAAAGGAATGAAATGTTAATAATTGAAAAATCTTAGGTTGTCAAAACGAATAAAGTGTTGATCAGGTTCTATTTCCAACAAGTTTGTTACTGGCTTGGGACCATGGAAGTTATTCTGGGATGGTACTTATGTTTGTAGCACAGACAAAACTCCCATTGGCTTCATAACCAGTTCTACTAAAAGTAACATTGACTGAATCTAGGTTTTGGCCACATCATTATCTCAGTTTTCCTCAGTGAGCTACAGTATTGTTTTTTAATTATCATCCTGTGTGTCAATTTTTTGTCACATCTGTGATTTAACAGGTCTTCCTGGATCATTCATCATTTGTTCCTGAATTTTCAATAGTTTAATAAAATCCTTTGAACCAAATAATGACATTAGCACTACAAATAAATGGAGTGATTTCATTGCACTTCACATATTTTATTTTGACTTTCATTGTTATGAGAACCAAGCAGCTTGGTACATGTGGGAAACAAAACCAGTTTTATCTGAAAGACTATTTAATGTTTTATGAAACTAAAATGAATCTGTGCTTAATAATGTGTGGACTCAAAATGAAAGCACTCAATCCTCCTTGGGGGTGAGATTACAGGCAGTTTCAACAAAGAAAAACAGATTTAAGAAAAAACCACCTAGTTTTAAACAAATCACACAGTTTAAAATCTCCAATCTAACACATCATTTACAACTTAAGGTATATAATGCAGAACCAAACAAGGCCCACTAAGGGTGATGGAAATCTGTCCACTCGTGAACAGGTGTTGACTCTGTTTTTAATGACAAATAATAATTTTGCAAGAATATGCATCTACAGAATTGGGTATAATCCCCACTCCTCACCAGTAACATAACCTTCATCAGTACAATTGTTCATCACATGTCCATTGAAGGTTCCTCTGTAAGCTCGGTTATTCATATGGTGGACAGAAGAGATTTGAGCATGTCACCATCCTCGGATATGGCATGGGGCCCAGATAGTCTTCCACAATTTTATCATGTGCTTTTATTTCATTTGGCCTTTAATAAGGAGACTTTGGGAAACTTTTGACTGCAGATATAGTGCCATGCATTTAGGCTACCAGAGGGCTTGTCATGCAAGAAGATAAGTGTGTGAAGTTCTGAGGTGTATAGTGGGTTGGATGCCTGGTACCAACTAAAGCTGCTCTCTCACTCCCCTCTGAAACTGGACAGAGAAGAGAAAATATAACAAAGGCTTCATGAGTTGAGATAAGGACTGGGACAAATCACTCACCAGTCACTGTCACAGGCAAAACAGACACAAAGTGGGGATATTAGTTAAATTTATTACCAACAAAATTAGAGAGGGGTGATGAGAACTAAAATAAATCTTAAAATCACCTTCACCCCACCCCTCTCTCCTTCCTATATTCTACCTCCACCCTGTGGAGGGTAGTGGCGCAGGGGTATGGGGGTTGTGGTCAGTTCATCACAGGTTGTTTCTGCTGATGTTCAGGGAGAGGAGTCTTTCCCCTGCTCCAGCATGGGGTCCCTCCTATGGGAGACAGTTCTCTATGAACTTCTCCAATGTGAGTCCATCCCACAGCCAACAGTTCTCCAGAAACTGCTGTAACATGTCACTTTTCCACAGGGTGCAGTCCTTCAGGCACTGGTTGCTCCAGTGTAGGTTCCCCACAGGGCCACAGGTCCTACCAGGAAAACCTGCTCCGACATGGGCTCCTCTCTCTAGGAGAGAGGCCCTTTCCAGGGCCCTGCTCCTACATGGGCCTCCCATGGGGTCACAGCCTCCTTCAGGTACTCACCTGCTCTGGTGTGGGTCTTCTCCACGGGCTGCAGGTGGATCTCTGCACCCCTGTAGACCTCCATGGGCTGCCGGGGCACAGCTGCTTCACCATGGTCTGCACCACGGGCTGCAGGGGAACCTCAGCTCTGGCACTTGAAGCACCTCCTCCCCTTCCTTCTCCACTGACCTTTTCTGCAGAGTTGTTCCTCTCACATATTCTCACTCCACTCTTCTCTGGCTGCAATTTTGTCTGTGCAATAACTTTGTTTTTTCTTCTTAAATATGTTATCATGGAGATGTCACTGTCATTCCTGATTGGCTCGGACTTGGTCAGTGGCAGGTCCATCCTGGAGCTGGCTGGCATTGACTCTGCAGGAAATGGGGGATGCTTCTGGCAGCTTCTCACAGAAGCCACTCCTGTAGCCTCCCTGCTGCCAAAATCTGTCCACACAAACCCAATAAGGGGCCACAACTGTAAGTCACCTCCATTAGGTGCCCCTAAATTCTCTTAGATTCCAAAGTTTAAGAGAAATGTTATTGAGCTGGAAGTATGGAGGGCAGAATGTAATAAAACAGGAAAACAGTTGGCAGTTCTTCCAGATCAGCTCATTTTCACTGGAATGAATAGAATCACTACTAATTTCTCTATCAAATTTTTCTCTCTCTGCAGAGAGAAGTTACTTCAGTCATGGAGGAAGTGACTTGGCAAAGGAGAAACAGCAAAGGATAAAGTAAAACAGAAAAACCTCCATACATGTACCAGAAAGCAACATGGATTTGTTATTCTCCAGATTAATGAAAACAACAGATAAAACTGGAAATACCATACAAGAGTCAAAACAAGAAATATGTGCACATACAAGCTAGGTGCCAGAGTCAGGAAAGATAAAAATGAAAACAAAGCCCTTTCATCACCTGACTGGAACCCACAGCAGGAGGCTGGGAACTTCTCTGTACTTCTGAAGATTGTATCACAAGCATATGTGAAAGGAATTTGGTGAGCCCAGTGCTCCCATAGTGAGTGAGAAAGTAGAAAGTTATTGTCTCTTTTCAAAATGTCAATTCAGAAAGTAGAGGAAAAGATTAGATGAATACAACGAAGAATTCTTCTGTTCATATACACCTTGATGTTCAGAAAAGATGGGAAAATAGCTCATAATAGGAAATCTTTATGATTTGCTGATTCTATTCCTGAACGTATATAAACTTCAGACAAATTAATTTTGCCAATTAAGATCGGAAACCCTGTGGTAGTAAGTCCAGCATGAAAGCAGAAAGCAATCAGAGGTTCCCTGCGTAGACAGAGCTTATTTTTCTGTACTATGACATGCTGTACTCTATTACAGACGTACAAAGATGACTTTTTTCCCCTTGCCTCACTTCACTTTGACATGAAAGGATCATGTTTATGATACTCAGAAGAATTTAAAATACGTATTTTCAGACTGATGTTCAATTTAATTTCCAATGTTTACTCTTCTTTTTAAAAAGTAGTTGCATTTTCAAAATTAAAACTAGTTTTAAAAGTTCACTTCCAAAATATCAAAATGGAACACAAAGTGTTGGAGGTTTTGTACTTTTTTTATATTTCCTCAAATTTGGAATGTTCATATATAATTTTGCTCAATCCATACTTGCAGTTTTCAATGCATTTGCAACTTGAAGTTTTCAATGCACAATGTATTTCACTAACAATTTTTGAGGAGAAAAAAAAAGAGAAAGAGAAAGCTGAGAGCTGCAATGAGTTTGGTGAAGGAAGGAAAATTATATCTGGCTTGAGTTCTCCATTGGGTCAGAAAGAAAGCATGAAAGGGCTTGTAGTCACTGATACTGAGAGATTGATGGATATGGGAAAGGCTAGGGATGCCTGTAGGAAGTTCAGGACCCCAGTCACCAGAAAATCTACTCTCCACTGGCCTGGAGAGCAGCTACTGTGTAACATGAGCGATAATTTAAAGTAACATCACAATTATGGATAAAAGCAATTTAAATGTCAATAGATCAATACATGCTGTTTAGCAAAATCCACAGAATAAAAAATAAGATCACATTTAATTTGCAGGCGCTGGCTTGTATAAATTCTGCTTAGAGTTTTATAGGTAATGGAGTAAAGCTTTATAGGTAATGGAGTTGATTATGATCCAGTACTTATCTCTCACACAGAGCTGTTTTGACTTTAATGTTTGCAAAGGGCTTTGAGACAGCAGCAAGGAAAGTATTATTTTTTTGTGTAGAGGTAAAGGCTTTCTGGATGCTTGGGAAACATAAAGTGATCATTTCCTGACATAGTAGAGTGAAGTTCATTTAAATAAACAACAGAGGAGAGACTACTCCCCACGCAACAACTCAAAATATTTTAATGAATCCTGGAAAATTGTTTTCAGATAGTGCATTTTCTTCAAAAAAAAAAAAAAAAAGAAAGTAAAATTTGGAATGGCAGCCCTAATGCACTAAGTTTGTTGATAAGTTTCACAAAACAGATCTGAAAGACAAGGTCATGGGTTCAAACCCCATACAGGCCATTCATTTAAGAGTTGCACTTGATGATCTTTGTGAGGTCCCTTCCAACTCACAGTATTTTGTGATTTTATGATTCTGTGTGATTGTGGAGTTCAGTATGAATGTTGCTGTTGGGTTATGAAGGATTTCTTTTTAGTCTCCCCAATCATCTTGTGACACTGAGGAGTTTAATTAATTTTCATTTGCTTTAGGTTTCCATAAAATAAGAAGAAAATTACTTAGCTTTAGTCAATATCCCATTTTGGAATCAGCAGGTGACAAGTGACAAAGTTTGTAAAGATTGTGTTTTTGACAGCTCAAAGTGAAGAAGACAATTTCTCAACAAATTTTAAGAAACAGCTATAGGTACAATAGCTTTCTGAAATGTAAAAATATATAATTTATTATTCTTAGTATTCATCTCTTGTGAAAACAACTGTTATGATGGACTGACTATGAGATATAAATTTTCTTTTAGCAAATACTAGAGCGTGCCTCAAAGGCAAAGATGCCCTTCAGAGAAACCTTGAGAATTAGAGGACCGGGCAATCACCAACCATATGAAGTTTAACATGGGCAAGTGCCAGATTCTGCACCTGGAACAGGGCAACACTGGGTGTATGTACAGACCGGTGAATGAGATTCTGGAAAGCAGTTCTGTGGAAAGGGACCTGGGGGTCCTGGTGGATGGCAAGTTGAATATGAGTTAGCAGTGCCCTGGTAGCCAGGAGGGCCAACCCTGTCCTGGGGGACATCAGGCAAAGGCTTGTAAGCCAATTGACGGAGGGGATTGTCCTGCTCTGCTCTGCACTGGTACGGTCTCACCTTGAATACTGTGTGCAGTTTTGGGCACCACAGTATAAGAAAGATATTAAGCTATTAGAGAGCGTCCAAAGGAGGGCAATGAAGATGAAAGACCTTGAAGGGAAGTCGTATGAGCAGTCGCTGAGGTCACTTGGTCACTGAGGGGAGACCTCATTGCAATCTACAACTTCCCTGTGAGGGGAAGAGGAGGAGCGGACACTCATCTCTGTGGTGAACAGTGTCAGGACCCAACGGAATGGCCTGCAGTTGTGTCAGGGAAGGTTTAGGTTGGATATCAGGAAAAAGTTTTTCACCAAGAGGGTGGCTGGGTGCTGGAACAGGCTCTCCAGGGAAGTGGTCACAGCACCAAGCCTGACAGAGTTCAATAAGTGTTTGGATGATAGTCTTGGGCACATGGTGTGATTCTTGTGGTTCTCCCAGGGTTCAGGGTCAGGAATTGGACTTTGTTGATCATTGTGGATTCCTTCCAACTCAGCATATTCTATGATTCTACAATTCTATGACAGTCTCACATATCTTTAATGTGATACGTACAACATGTAAATGGAAATCGGTGGGATTGGGAGGGATATATTTAGTAGATGGTGTACCAAGCAATATGAACTGTGATGGGAATGTATAAATTTCATATTTTCCCTCCTCAAGGTCTCTAATGCACAGTTCTCACTACATTGAATAATCAGAGAAACAGTTCTGAAATTTAAATTTAGCAGAACAAGCATCTCCAAAACTACCCATGGAGACAATGACAGTATTTCAGCGTGAATCTACATCCTTCATTTCTGTTCAGGAATCCCCACAGAGTCAAAATGTGTATAAATATGGCTAAATCTGTTTTTAAGTGGTATAGGAATTGACTTTGTAAATTAAAAATAAAAAAAGGAAGAGTAAATAGAGTGATAATCTTTAGTACTAATCTCATATTTAGTATTAATCAAATCTCTTCTAGACTAGCTGGTGGAACTCAGATTGCATCTCTGTAAGCTAGAAGTCACTCATCTTCATCAATTTTATACTAGATATCTGACCCAGAAGACCAAAAATGCTTGAAATTATTATATGTTATTAAAATGGACCAATAACAAATAAACTGTACATACACAGTAGTGTTAGCATGACCTTACTAAGAAAATTAAGGTACAAATCTGTCATCCAAAATAAAATACTACCTGAAAAAGTATGGAGAATTTACATGCCTGAAATCTCTGAGATGGCACAGGGATCTATAGAGAAGCTGAAATTTTTTTTTTGGTGAAGACTCAGTGAAAAAAAAATCTCATACTCAGATTTTTTGTCAAAATAAGGAGAATAGTACCTCATTGCTTATAAACTTTGTTTTCCACCCACTTTTCTTGTCAGCTCTTTCACCTTATGTTCAATAGACTTGACACTGTGGCTGCCTTGTCTAACCTAGCATCCTTATTCCTTTTACTCTTCCAACATCTGGCGGTTTCCATTTAAAGCCTGTGGTGCATTGCAGTGCCCTATATGGAAATGTGAGTTACCGCTCAAAGGCCAAGCTTAAGCTAGCTTGCTTAACTGGAAACAAAATGATTACAAGTTATGGCACTCCGCACATGGACCACTGTTAACTGTTGTAACAGACTAGCTCAAGCATTCATGTGTTATCTTGCACCTTAAATTTATACCCTATCTCTCTTAAAGTACATGCAAAAGCTGCATTGATCATGCACCTTTCTGGTACAACATCTCAACAGTATTTTGAGTCCCAAAGTAGATGACACTTTCTTTTTTATGTGGCATGTTGAGCAGGAATGATTGTAAAATATCAAATTAAGGTTTCCTGTTAAGAGTGATAAATCTCTATGACTTACGCACAGAAAAACATAGAAGTCATGAAATATAAAAGTTTCTTCCTTTTGTTTCCTTGCCCTGTAATTATTGCTTCCATATTTCAAGACACTGAATTCATACTGGTTATATTGTATATCTGTGGTGGATTACTACTACTCTGAAAAAACTTTCTCTAAGTTATTTTTCCTCAAAATAATAATAAAAAAATTTCTTTTTTCTTAGAGAGAATGGACTTCATGTTTTTAAGGAATTGTTCATTTTTTAACTTTACTCCTCTCAAATCCCTGAAGAAATAAATCTACAGACTAACATAACTTAAGTGGCAGCGAGACAATTACACCAGACTTTAAAGATGTCGTAATGGCCTATCTGTTGATATCAGTTTTCTGTCTCTTGAGTGCTGTAGAGCATGTAATCTCTTCTGATAGGCAGATGGATGTGTGAGTTTGATCTGCTGACACAGTACTAATAACCCCATTAGACCCAAAGATTAACGATGTATTGTGCTTTGTGCATGCCTCCCTCATCCATCATGTACCTGGTTATCAGAGGCAGAAAAAAACCCCAGACCTTTTATGTAATCAGTCAATAGCTTTGTTAATCTAATTGCCAGTAACAATAGATTTACTGGTAGAAAGGTTTCCACTCACAAGCACCCTATATTTTTTAATTACATTCCTTCACATTTTTCCTAGCTACTACCTACAAAAATACATATTTTGGTCTATTATTTCAAGCATTTTGCTTCAAAGAGCTATTTTGTTCTATAAAAACTCCTTTGAAACTTCACAGGACAGCAAATTACATGAACTGTAAGAAAAAAGTCAAGAGCAAACCATCTTGTGGGAAGTTTTAATCTCAGAGAATTAGTGGGATGTCAAGTGAAGCTACCCAAAAGTCAATAAGGCTAATGGGCATGCTTCATTTTTAACAGTACCACAATTTCAAAAGTTTTGAGATAAAATTTTTCCATTACAAACTATTTATATGAGCTCCAATGAACCACTCATTCTTCACCAATGTCTTGACATATGTCCTAGAGAAGTGAGAGGAAGAGGGTGAACATTGCAAAAGGAATGAGTTGTAATGGACAGTGCATACAGGCAACCAGCTTCTATAGCGGTTAAGAGGCATCACCAGCATCACTCAGCAATTCAGTAGATAACCAACCACCAAATAGAGTCAGGCAATAGTAAGCCATTTGAACCAAGAACAGAAACACCAAACATTTGTGTGTTTGTCAAATAAAGTCTTACTCCAACAGAAAGCATGGTGAAAACTGGGGTCGACTAAATCAGAGCAGCAGTTCCACTTATACATGTTAGTGCCAGAGAGAAACACTATGATTACTTGGTTTAAAGCTCATGAAAACATGGCATAAAATTCCTTCGACCACGTCCTGTATCCTGCCTAATGGCAATGCACTTGAAAGATATCACATCTCATAGGAAGACAGGCAACTTAGATTTAAAGAATTCTGTCATATATCTCAAAATCTGTTACATTACTAGACTAGTGAGAAAAATGTTCACATGTTTTCATTCTAAGTTTTCCTCATTTTCATTTTATCCAACTTCCAGCTAATCTGCTAAACCAATGTGCTGTCGAGAATGAGAGGTCTTCTCCCCTTGCATTTATCTATAAACTGGGATCAAATCATCTCCCAACGTTCCTTTTGCTTGGTTGAGTTCTCTACATCTCAAAATGTTTTCCAGGTCTCCCGTCCTCCTTTCAGAACTATATTATTTTACAGTGGCAGCTGACTTTAGGCAAGCCTTTAGAATATTGTCATTATTTATTTACAAAGAGCTGTCAATTGTTACTGTTTGATGACATCATAGAAGCAAATATGAGTATCAGTCTCTCTCTGCCTTGGTGCTGTGTACACACGGGATGCTGTCACGGATTGCAGCTCTCAGAAAACTCTGTATATACAGCACATCTCATACATAACATACTGGCATTTATTTCCTCCTCTACCCTGTAGGTGGGTGAAAGATGATTCTGAATAATTTTATTTTTTTTATTCAGAAGCCCAGTCTTTTTATTTATATTTTAAAAACAATATATCCATGAAGGAGGGAAGAAATTGCATTAAAGAAAATACTATGAGAAGTGATACAGCTAGCTTCTTAGTTAATTTTAATAGTACCTTGCTTAAAGAAATATATTATTTCTACAGTATTTGAGTGAAAAGGAAAAATATTTTTTTTCAGCCTTTAATGAAACAAATATACAGAACCTGCATAAAATTTCACTATCTTGTGTTTCCTTGTGCATTGAGATGCATTATAGTTTTAATAAAGTTGCATCAACAAACTTTCCTGATTGTCACATTTATATTAGTTTTCAATTGAGCTAAGTTATGGTTGTATACTTTAACTTAATTTTGAACAGTCACATTACCACTATTGCATAAAGTCAAGGTTTAGTTAAGTAGAAAATGAGGAGAGCTAGCTTTCTTTAATTGCTAAAAGTCAAAGTAATTTGCCCTTTTACCTAAAGATAATCAGAGAGTAATATGATTAATTCATATACAAGAAACCTTACTGACAAATGATCTAAAGAACTTCTCTCATCAATATATTTTCATATTTTTTTTCATATATTATTTTGGATCTTGTTCACTTCCTAAACCTGCCATAGTCACATTAATTAATAGATAAATGTATAAATCTTATTTGCTCTGGCAAGCACTTTACTAAACTTATATCAACACTCATTATTTTATTACCCTTGAATTTTTTTTTACTTACACCTAAAACAAAAACAAACAGACAACAAAAACAAACAATAAACCCCCCAAAACCATCAAACCACTCAAACATAATTTTATAAAAGTTTATATTTATTTTCCCTTTAAAACAAACTGGGAAGCCCAATCAATGGGAACCAGGTTCAGTCTCTATATTAGCTTTACTGACTGTACATCAAGCAAACTTCTTGGACATATTCAAACATCTTGCTTACAATTCTCCACAGCTATAGCACCTTAAGAGCGTCAGCAAGATAGTAATTAGCAGCTGTATATTCCTTTTCCAGAAACTCCAAGCCTTCCACATTTGCCACCATCTCTGCTGAGGGTAGTGTTAGATTAGGACTTCAGCACTCACAGGGTGTCCCTCTCTTAATCATGCAGGTGTCAGGAAACTGTTGTCTCACCTTGCATTTGTGCAGTGCCTGACTTCAATGGAGCTGCCTCAATTTACCACACTCTAAGATGTGGTGATATATCTAAAACCTGCTGTTCTCTCTCACTGAAGTCAGGCACTGTGCATCTGCGGAGAAAGACATCAGCTGTATAATTGCCTGTTATAGATATATATTTCTTTATATTTTTAAAACTATTTTTGTATTTTGTATTGCATACACTTCAGACATAAAATTAATTTCATTGTACTCAATATTCTGGGTTTTGAATAAAATAATATAATTCCTTCTTGATTAATGCAGCTAAGTTTGAATGTTAGGTGAGCTTGGATGAGGTGGCAGGAACACAAAGCATTCAGTAGTCCTCCAGGAGACTCCACATGAAACACCTCACAGAACTTGCCAAGATTTTTGCATTTTCAGTCGAAATCCTTCCAAAACTTTCAGCAACATCTAGCTTAACATTTGTATGCAGGCAGGTTTGGATTCTTCATATGAAGAATATCACAGTGCAGACTCTCAAAAAAAAAAAGAAAAAGGATACAGGTCTCTTTCCTTGTAATAATTGGAAGCTGCAAAAGGGAAGTGACTCATTCTCTCTCTTTGCCCTTGCAATATTCCAAGAACATGTTATTTGTTAGTACATTTAATTAATGTAGAAAATCTCCTGTTTCCTGTTTGCTTCCAAAAGAGCAGCACTTTTGCTGATGCTAAATGACATTTAAGCAGTTCCTATTGTGACGGGCGACAAGGCTTTGAGAATCTCAAATAGGATTTGGGTGGTCTAGGAGCCTGCTTTTGGTTAGACACAAAGACATCTCTAAGCTGTTTTCTACAAGTGTGTCCTTATATGAGTAGTGTGATTTTCACTGAATTATGCCAGCACCCAGAGTTAAGTCTGTGTGAAAAGTGCTTTGCTGGGTTGGAATAAAATAGTCATTAGCTTCTCAAAGAAAAGAAGCCAAAGAGGCAGTGCTGATGTTAACCATCTTACTAGAAAAGTCCATAGAGATTTTTTCCCCCCTTCTCCTTCTATCTTTATTACTTGCTGTTGCTCTTGTAAAGCATGAGCACAGGGCAGATTTCTCTAGTTGGGAGGCCTGAGGAGAACCCACAATGCAACTACAGAAGCCAGGAGTGGGAATCCCAATGGCACTTAATTTTGCTGGGCCCAGCATATAACAAGGGGCAAAAAGAAATTCATTGTCACAGACCTTCACAGCAAAAGAATTGTGACAACTGGAATCATTATTATCTCTGCTCCCCGTTCCTGCAGTGGGTACTCATCTGCTGTGAAATTGGCAATATCCAAAGTTCAGTCAAATGCAAACTAAAGAAATGGAAACAACAGAGATAAATATTTGCTTCTTAATCCCTTTGAGTGACAGGAGACTTCAGTAACACTTGTAATGGATTGAAAAACAATTCAAGCTACTAAAACCCCTTTCCCCAAATACACAGAAAATATCCTACTCTCTTTAACTGTTCCGCAACCTAGATCAGTTCCAAGGAAGACCAGGGACATTCCTTGTAACTATTTATCATCTTGTGACAACAGTGTAGCAGTTAACTTTACGCTGACTTTTTTGCTAGCTCCTGATGCTTTGTGCTCCAAATGAGTCAGAAGCAAGTGATGTAAAGGAGAAAATGGAAGCAAACTGCTCCTTTGTCATAGGTTTTTTCAGTGAAACTACGTCTGCCAAAAATACAAGAGATTATATGAAGGCAGAAAACTGAATAGACTTTCTATTTATTATTGCGTGGTCATACTTCTGGGGCCTGCTTACCCTGAAGGAAGAGATTTCCCACAACAAGTTTCAAACTTCACCATTTTCACACTGAAATGGGAGATTCACTCTCCAAGTTTTTTCCACACTCTATTTACCATAAACCAGGGCATTTAGTCTCATAGGTGACCTTTACAGAATTATGTTTTTATTTTACGTGTGATTATTCTTGTACATGCACTTTCTAGATACAGAAACAGATAGGGAGGGCAAATTTTCATGCTTCTCAGCCAAAGAAGAGGGGATAGCTTATCTATGAGGCTATCTATGGGGATCTTTCTGATTCAGTTTTACCACAACACGCAAAGACCACCATGGCAATGCAGTCTGCAGCACATAGCTTCTTATAGCATAGCTGTGGCAAATGCTCATTTATGCATCTGAATGATTCAGGCTACATGTTGCAACCAATATATATGTATGCAGTAACAGACGGCAAGTTACTGCAACTAAAACTGCTGACTGCTTTTTAAAGTATCTTTTATTGATTTTGTGTGAACCATAAAGAACTGATTTTGATTATCTGGAAAATCCACATTCTAATGCTTTAACTTTCCAGTGTAAGTTTGTAACTCTCAGTGCTACACAGTTGAAATAAACTTGGGATATATTAGGCAGAAAAAATCTCTTGGAAAGGAAGAGATGAAATATTCTATTGCTACTGACTTTTCCTGGAACTATCATTTTATATTCTGGCTTTGTACAAGTCTGAATTTTCATCCAGATGAATAAAGTTGCCCTTCTAAAATTTGTGAAGGAATCTATCCCACATATCCATTATCATTCGTAATGGATTCAGACGAGTAATATGTCTCCCTTTCAATAAACAAGCGTTTGTTCACAATTTTGTTTGAGAAAATCTTGACAATCTCCTTGACAAAGAACCATCTCATTCTTAAACTTGCCCCTTGCAAAAAGAGCATTTTAAATTATGTGCATTTTTGTCTCAAAAATATCTTAAAGATATTGAAATATCCTCTTTCTGTACAGTTCTGTACACTATTGTCTTTAAAATACTCTCATTTTTTCCTGTGTCTTCCACAAAAAAATGTCATATCTGATAGAAAAGTAAAGGGTTTTGCTGCTGAAATTGAGAGGTAGGGGGCACCTCCCACCCCCATCCTCCCTATAAAAAAAAGAAGACCAAGTTAAAAAAACAAAGGCAAAACTGAAGTCAAATACTTTCTGGTCAGATGTAGCAAATGCTTTTCCAACTACTTCTTGATTTGAACTTGAGATTATAGAACATACACGTTCTGACTGTGTTAAAAAACAGCCATTCTCTTTCACAAGACTGCTTAAGGAATGTATCACTCTCCAACAGAAAAATTGAGCTGAAAGGTCAGTAAAACAGTTAGCTATAGTTCCACCCCTCCAGTTAGGTTTTCTCTGGGTCTACAGTTCTAAAGTTTTGCACAGTTTTCCCACCATGGTTAAATACCTTCTGATTTATATTTAATTCCCCCTCACCACTAATGTATATTAATAAAAGTTCTCCTTTCCTTCAGTGGACCCTGAGAATAGGCAGATATGGCAGAATCTCACTGATGTTCAAAGAGCAAGGTGTTACTGCTATTGACAACATAGGATTGCAGAGGTTTGCAAAAAAGACATAGCCTGATTTCTCTGAACTCTGAGACAGCAAAGAAAGACGGTGACTTTGTTGGACAAAGAGCTGAACATCAGTGAATTTTAATCTGCTGTCACCTGCTTGACAAGGTGACTCGGGCTAAAAAGCACACTTTGGGAAGATGAATTTGCTGTTTTGCTAAGAAATTTTGAACTGTCACCCTTGGGCACTGCATTAACTTACACAAATTGTTTCCAGACACTAGCCTTAGAGCATGATATCCATCAGAATAACAGACCGTAATCCAGCTTTAACCCAGTCAGGCGCAAAATATTCTTAACCACAAAATTTAACCATGGTGCATATAAAGCATTTTAGAAAAAAAATAGGTACAATAAAAATTTGTGTACATTCTGAACTTTGTTTTTATTTTTTATTTGGTTACAACAGAAAAAAAGACCTCAAGCAACTGTATAAAGGTGGTCTAGTTAACAACTGCATCGTCACAATGGTGTCTCTGCTTAAACATCTTAGATTTGAAAATTAATCATTAATGTGTGCACATTCCAATGTATGTCTGCAAAAAAAGTACATGCATAATGAATAATATGTGACTGAATTAGAAATAAAAACAAAAAATCAGTCACTATTTGTCATAAAAGATATTCAGAAAAAAATATGCTATACAAATAACACATTTAGTAAGACTTGCTCTTGTCCTTCACGGAGCAGCATCTGGAAGTAAGATGAAAAATTGTGTTTTGTGTTCAGCGTGAACTTGAAGAAAAGGTAAAATAAGCCTACCAATCCTCCCTTGGTTTTTCCAGCCTGTTAAGTACCAGTTACAGCACAGAGTCACTGATGGCTGGAATGATTCAGATTAGAAGACAGACAGCAGTGATACTGCTGAATGGGTTTTAGAGCGCCTTCAGGTAAATCCTTTGTGTCTCAGAATAAAGGGAGCTGCATTAAGTGACATCTAAAAGTGTTACATTCCTTGCTGGCTGTGCTTGGCTCTGTTGCCTACCTTATTGCTAGAGCAATGTATGGATCACAGACTGCTCTCAAGTGTAGGTAGTTGCTGTACTTGTGACTTCTGAAACTTATTTTCAAAATTCCTCTTGCCTTCTAATCTGTTTGAATCCTACAACATCTCTTATCCAGCTTCCTGTGGGCATTGCTGCTTTTGTGGAAATATGGTGAGATTGTAATCATACAACCAAGAGGTGAGGAAACTAAGGTGGAAAATCCCAGTTTATTTTCCCCACCCCTTTAAAATTTCTGTCTATATAGGTCACACCTTTACTTCAGGATGCATTAACACACACATCAGAAGGCAGATCATTGCCCAAGGTCTTTCTGAGGAGATTTTAAAAACCCAGACTCTTTATGGATATTGGTATCATAGAATCACAGAATGTTTTGGGTTGGAAGTGACCTTAAAGATCACCTAGCTCCAATTCCATGGGCTGAGACACCTTCCACTAGATCAGGAAGCTCCATCCAAACTGGCCTTGAGCAATTCAAGGGATGGGGCATCCACAGCTTCTCTGGGCAAACTGTCCAGTGTCTCACCACCCTCACAGTAAAGAATTTCTTCCTAATACCTAATCTAAACCAATCCTATTTCAGTTTAAAGCCATTCCTCATTGTCCTGTCACTATGTGCTCTTTTAAAAAGTCCCTCTCCAGGCTTCTTTTAAGCCCTCTTCAGTTACTGGAAGGTGCTATAAGACATCTGGTCTGATGTCCAGTCCTTTTTACCCATGTTATCCCTGTCCTAATCCAGTAATGGCTGCAACTAATCTTCTTTAGCACCACTTAACAGAAAAAATAAGACTCAGTATTCCCTGTTCCTTAGCAGTTCTAGACAAGGAAAAAAATAGAACTGGTCCAATCCTATATATGGTGTGGCTATCTCCTGTTGAGCAACTGCTCTCCATTTATATACATTGTAAAAAGACTGGAATCTTTATTCTGTTATAGGGAAATCTTGTTTCCCAATAAGAAAGGACAGTAGTTATCTGAAACTAATAAACCACTACTTACTGCTACTTCAAGTAGTTTTCTCTAAAAAGAAAAAAATTGCCACCTGCCGGAATTTAATGCAATGGTTTTTTTTCCTGAAAGTTTCAGTATATTCCCCACTATCATATTTTTTTCTGTTATTCTTTCTCTTTAGCACAGCAACTTTTTATCCTTGCATCTCTTAGGAATAAGTGGATGAAGCACATGTTCCTTAAATAGAGTCTCTGAATTATTCCTACATGACCTGCATCAGAGCTCTCCAGATTGTGTTGCTTTTTTCTGGAAACCTGCCAAGGTCAAAGAAAGACAGGAATTATTTCAATCCTTGTATAGTTCTTTGGAGATTAATATAATCTGAAGTATTTGAATTTTTGCTCATCAGCATAGATTTTCACTTAAGACTATTTTTGTGAGGTTTCCTTGCTCTACTCCCCCTTCCCTGGAAAACAAAAGTTCACTACTGTGACTTTGTACTGTTTTGTTTTGTTTTTCTTTTTAAAGGAAGACAGAAACATAAGTAGGAGGAAGCAGGAGAAAACTCACAGCTAAAGAGATGTAGGGTCCAGGAATCTCTTCAGGGCTTGTCTCACACATTTCTTTGTGCTTGGCCGCTCTCAAGGCTTGGAGGGACTATGCAACAAAAAGGATCCTGGGTCACACATTCAAACCCTGCTAACCAATCTAAACATTCAAGTGCTACAAAAGTGGTTCTTGGGAATCTCAGCTTTACTGAAGGTCAATGGCATGCAAAGGTTTAAGTCAAATCCAAATCTGGATCTTAAGCAGGCAAGTTATTTAGTGCCTAGGAGAGCTTTACCTGTTGCCCAGGGACTAAAGAAGGAAAACAAAACCAGCAAAACTTGTTTTGGCCCCTCTTACTGTCCCATTTCTCACTATGATATTTGTGCCTATTAAATCACACTCTTTTTCAAGGGGAAAGCAGCATGGAGAGACAGTTAATGGTAAATAACAAAGTCCTGATCAATGTCTGTTGAAAATAAACTGTAACCGCTATAGTGAAGCAATGCAATAACACAGCAGCTGTCCTATTTTTCAGTCCATGACACCCCTGAAGCACATACCCACAAGGCAGAACATCGGCTTTCCCAGTAATATTCCAGAGTCAAGCAGGCAGACATTCCAATTTAAACTGGTTACACCTGAAATCCCTTTTGCTGAGCACTTGTTCACCCACCTTTTTTATAAAGGACTATCAATTCCTGTAATAAGTCATGAGGAACTTCCTGCAGTTTGAGCACAGCTTTTCCCTGGTCTGAACAGAAAACTCCCTTAGATATCTGCAGCAGCACTGCAGGAGGATTACAGTGTGCAGATGAACACACTATATGTGATTAAAGTCAGGAACAGGGGAACTATGATTAAGGCCTCCAGAACAAGCTCTGAGGCTACTGATTTGGATCAGTAGGTTATCACACATTCCTCAGATGGACTAATTAACTGCAGGTAAGAATAACTGCTGCTGCCAGAACCAAGAATTGCCACTCTCACATCAGTGCTTATTCATGGGAGTAGCCACTCTCAGTTAGGCCTGTTAAACAGCACTACCAGGTAGAAAACCATGGAATTTTACTTTATCTGAGCCAGCTCCTGGCAATTTTTTAGGATTTTTCACAGTGGAATTTTTGTCTGTTCACAGAAAGGGTACTGTGCTGAAACGTAGCTGTAAAAACTTTGCCCTCATTCACCTTTGTTAAGAACTGAGAGTAAATAATTGGTGTGTGCATATATGTGGTGTCAGGGGAGTGGAGACTTTGCCTTGCCAGTCAGCACTGCCCCTGTAAAAACAGTGTGGAAGTCCGGCAGCCTGGTCGACATGTGCATGAGAATTAATTAAGAGTTTCGCCAGCCACAGAGCACATATACACGTTCATCTGAATTGGCTTAAGAGAATACATAACTCCATGAATATTATGGTAGAAGGAGGCTTTTGCTCCTATGAACTTGAAAGAAAGGCATTGCAGACACTAAGAATGTGTCTAAAACTATCTATGTCTTTCACTATTCAAACTGTGTAATATGTATACCAAATATCTTTCTGTCTCCCTGTTTAGTGATGAAACCTAATAACATCCCTGATAACTAGGTTAACAACTTTCCAAAGAATTTTTCCAATGTTGTTTGTTTTACTTATGGAGCTAATCTGTATATACTTTCTACTCCTTTTGGAATAGCAGTCTCCATTTAAAAAATCTTACTGAATCTTCTGAAACAACAAATTTATTTTTCAGACATCACTTGTTCAATAAAGTGGGGAGGATTATGTGACTATGCAGAAGATATAGGAATGCAGAGAAGTTGTATTGACTACTCCATAGTTAAGCACTTTTTATTTCAACTCAAAATGGGCAAATTCTCGTCCTAATGCATATGAAGACTATGCAATTCAGATGACTGACTTTTGGGGGAAAGCTCTATGAGCACATGCATAATGAAAAATATCCTACTGTATTCTTTGTAGGAAATCCTGATATATTGACACCATCCATGTGGGCTGTTAATATCTCCAAAGTTTGAAAGAATTCCCCTAATCCTGTTTAAGATTCAACACTATTTAGTCATATGATTTAGTTTTAGGTAGTTCTGTGAGGAGCAGGGAGTTGGGCTTGATGATATTTAGGGGTTCATTCAAACTGGAGGTATCCTATGATTCAGTGAAGATAGTATTGCTATTTACTATACAACTGTCACCAGAAAAGTTTGCTATTTTTTATACATAAGAAGTTAATTAAAAATTTAAAGGTGTTCTAGATTTGCTGGTTATGAAACACAGAAATTAAATAATTATCCATGAATAATTAAAGTATTCATATTTTCAAGGGATTCTAATTTTTCCACCATTATCACTTGTAGATCTGAGACCAGCCTTCAGTCGGGCTTTGGTTGTGCTCCAAGCTATGTTCTTCAGTTCTAGAAATTCTGAGATATCAAAATCAATAAAAAGGAAATAGCCTGCAACCTATGTCCTGTACTTCTATCTCAGTAATGTAGAATTGTTACAGATTCATATACAACTGTAAGGTTTATCCACTGCCATATCTTGCTTACTATTCTGTATTTGCAACTACTGAAAGCATAATTCAGTAGATTAACTCAAATTATATGCTGGAAAAAATATTTTAGCTGCCATATTGAATCAAGCTAATGCGGTGAATAAAGAATGCCATTAAATTTAATGTCTATGCTGAATTGGGTATAAAACACCATATATAGGTGAAGAAATTTTTAAAAGATCAGTAGTTGGGATATGAACAGATTCCATGTTTTGGTTTGGTTTTTTCCCCAACCTCATCACATTATATACACTTGGTGTGTATAATGTCACAGACTTCCGGCTTTGACCACAAGCTGAACCAAAAATCATTCTGAATTGCATTTATCCTGGACTTTACCACACATGAGAAACAAAATTACTTCTCTAACAATATTTCTTGTATCATTTACTATCCATTTCCTGTCTTGTCAGGCTATTTTGTTTCTCTGTACCACGGATTTTAAGCCTAGCTGTGCAGATATTGGTCTGAAAGCTGGCATTCAGAAGACCTATTCTTTGTTTTGCTGCTAACTCACTGGTGTGACCTTTGATGGGTTCATAAATCTACCTTTGTTTCAGTTTACTTTCTCTAAAATTGCTGTGATAAATAGATGTTGTGTTTTGTTGAGCTGAATTTCAAGATATATTGACCCAATAATCAATAATTTACCAACAAATAATAAATCCTAATATTGAGTCAATAAAACAAGAAGTCAAAAGGATTGCTCAGTGCACTCTTGTTACACTCGCACAACTTTGCTCAAATTCCGTCCAAAATCCAGAGGTACCTGGAGAGATGTTTTCAAGTCATTAAGTCTGATATACATGGACTTCACAAAATCATGGGTTAAATTCCTAACAACTTCAAATAAACCTTTTATCCTTTCAAGTGCCAATCAGGATAGATTAATTTGCAAATACAGTCTAATTGTTTAACCTTATTCGAGACCTTTGGGACCCAATTATCCTCCTGCTTGTAGGAGTGAAACCTAATTACCATTTTTTTTAAAATAAGATTAAGCAATACTTGTAATTGATGTCAGAAATTTAATTTTTTAAACAGATCTTTAGCTGGCATGGTTCTACTGAATCAACAGCATGCTGATTCACACACACACACACACCTTGAAGTGTTTGCCAGTTATTTTCCACTGGTAAAATCTTTTGATAGGAGGCCATTTTGTTATTACTGATACAATTTTCAAAACAATAAGGCCTTTCAGTTTCCACAAACTGTGGTTTCAGTTTCACAGAATTCACCAAATTATGCTGGTACAACCTATTATCTGATTACTGCCTGCTGCTGCACTGTGCACCTGAGCTAGCTCTAGCCAAGCCAGTTTGAGCACAGGAGACATCTAGTCACCAGCAGCCAGATTTTTGTGCGTTCTACACAAAGTAACTGAAGAGCCTGAATGAGTTATCCCCTGGGAAAATTCATGTTTCCTCAGCCTGACTGTTTCTGGTACTTCTATTCTATTCTGTCTGTCTCCAAAATAAACCATTGCAGTCAGTGAAAGCATAAAGTAGAGCATTATAATCCAGTTACAGTTAATGACCTTATTCTCCACCTCCATCTCTTGAGATGAGCTAAACATTAAACTGTCACAAGCCCTGGACATGCCTTGACCTTGGGAAACTGCACAATCATTGACATTGTTCCTGATGCAGTGTTCCCAACATTGCATTAAGTCTAATCTCTGTCCAGCTTTGGTTTTGCTAATGAAGCTTCCTGAAATTCCAAATGCCAGGAAAAAGTCAACCTCACGTCACCCCTCTGCTCTAAGACAAAATCAGCTGTAACTATGACATTTTTTTAAAATGTCTGTCTAAGGTTTTCTGCCACAACCTTTAGTAATAGAGGAACTAAAGCCACTTAACCTGCTGCACTATTGTAAAAGACATTTGCCCCTTCTTCTTTGCATCAACCCTTTGGTGTTATGGTGTTCTTGCTGCAACCCTCCATGTAATGGGCTGCTTTTGCTTGAGTGTCTCTTACTATGCCCAGGAGAATTCTGAAAGCAGGATATACCTCATGTAATGGACTAGAAAAAAGTGTTTATATGTTGATATGTGCAGCTACCAAGCTAAGCATTAACATCCTCTCCATGCGTAATGAATCTGTGTCAGTGAGGCAGTTATCAGGCAGGACAGAAAGTATTAGCATTCATTGCTTCTTGGAACAGTCTCAGTTGCTGTCTCCTAATTCTCTACCTTTTTCCTGGGTTTCTGTCATTGGTTTTCCCTTTGAATCCTTCAGTTAATAGTCACTACCATCTCAGCAACTTCACTTATCTACAGTCACATTTCTTGTCTTGCATGGTGTAGAAGCTCCATGAAACCCATGCTTTGTAAGTATGTTTTGAAAAGTATTACTTGAAAGAGTATAAAAAAACCTAAATACAATCAATGTGTATATGATTGAATCTGTTTCTGCTCTATGGAACACTCTTGTTAACATTTCATAGATAATAGACTGATTTGACATAGTTTGGTATACACAGCTTTGTTCCGACCACTGTGCCATTTCTCTGTTATTTTCCACATTGTTATGAGTAAATTGATTGATTGTTTTGGAATTTTCCCAGAAAGTGAAGTTAAGCTGATTTGTCTACAATTCATTACGTCCGAAGTTCTAAGAATAAGCACTGTATTTGCCTTTTCTAGTCTCCTAGTATTATACCCTTAATGACAGAAGTTAAAAATTCCTATTGCTTCAGTCAGTTATCTAACAATCCTACAGTGCATTCAAAAATGCAAAAGCTCACCCTACATAACACTGTATAAAATCCTTTATCCATAGCACCCACTCTCTCATTCTCCAATATATGCCCTGGATACATATTTACTCTGTTTCGAACCAGGTATTAGCAATTTCAGTAAAGTTCTTATTAAATCAGGGTTTTCTCATCCTGGGAAAGAAAACTGAGGCAAAAAACCCCCTAACTGCAATAGTTAATACTTTTAATATAGCTAGTAAAAATTACTTCTATGAATTTTGAATTATTTCCTTCACACTCATAAGGTTCTTTCTTTAAATTCGGATCTTGATGCAAAGCTAACAAAAGCCACTGATGAATGTCAATGAATTTGGGATCTAGATTCTTGTATAATACCTTAACACCAGTTAAAGACCAGCAGTAGATCAGACAAGACCAAACTTGTAAGCAAGCCTGTTTTGATACGTGAATTTTCAAAGATTCATAGTGCTGGATAGCTAAAATACAGTGGCAAATAGCTTTTTTCAGATAGGAAAGCAGACTTGGAGTTTGGGTAGTAGGAATTTAGATAAGTTTGTTTCCTTCTTCCCTAAAGTCCTTCTAAAAAGGTCACAGTGATAAAAATAGAGCTGCCTTCTTTTACAGGGATTTTGCTTGAGAGCTCAATTTATTCAGAAATCAAGACAGATTGATGCTGTTCCCTGTGAATGCAGATAGGCATATTTTAGACAATAAACCAGGAGCCCTTATCTGCTGAATTTTGTCTTTTCAATGTATCTATCCTATGCTAATTTTAGGTCTGCATTCTCTGTATCCTGCCGTGTTTTGTTTTTCCTCCCATTCAGCTCTGATTTCTCATTACGGCATGTCCTTTTAGCATATATTTTGTACTTATGATGCATCTGTTCTCATTTTGCTCCTGCAAGTGCCTAAACGATAGCTAAATGCATCTATAAGGACAAGTGCTGAACAGGTGCAAAACAAGACCACAAGTAATGAAAGGAAAGGAAGAAATCAGACACTAATTTTTGCTCTGTCAGGATTTGCCTAATATATGTATAGCCATTATACAGGCAATACAAATGCCTCATTTTCACAGTTCTTAATCTTCTTCAAAAAAAAGATCTTTCTGGAGCTAATTTAGTGTAAGAAAATTTGGTAGGAGAAGATACTCCTTCCCTACTACTGCTTTGATAGACATTCAGTAGTATAGCTTAAGGAATTTTACAGGGGATCCAGCTCTTCTGTGTTAGTAAACACAGCATTGGACAATGTTTTCAGGCACATGGTATGATATTTGGGGTGTCCTGTGCAGGCCAGGAACTGAACTTGATGATCCTGATGGGTCTCTTCCGATTCAGCATATAATATGATTGTAAAAGAGAAAATGCAAAAAAACCAAGTATGAATTGTACATATATTATTTTAAAGCAAAACAAAAACCACCTTGTTTTTATTTTACATTTATTTTACACTTTTCAAAGGAGTTTTGTCTGTTACTTTTGAGAAAACTTTGTGCAGATGTATTAATTTCACACATTCCATAAATGAGCACTTTTTACTCATTCTTATCTCAGTGATATAGACTGAATAGTTCAGCAATGCTATGTTCTTCTTATATTGTTTCAGCAACATAAAATGTCAATTGGCTGTCATTCTCTACTCAGTGTTATGGCTTTGAAATAAGTTCAACCTCCAGGAAAGCAAGATTTTCAGGACTGTGGCTACAAAACCTTAGTAATTCCTTTTGAGAACAGGCCAAAAGAAAATCTCTGTTGCCCAGTAGCCAAATGATAGGCTGGGAGGGAAGAGTGGAGGTCAGTTCATACAGATAAAAGGAGTGCTGTTTGCTGAAAAGAAGCATCCAGAAAAAAAAAGTCCATTTTGAGTAGAACAAACTTTTGAATCCTTTCATGCACTTTCAGAAAACAGTTAACTAAGAGATCAGCTTGCAGATTACAGAGATATCAATGATTTTCTGCCCTACAACCCAAGTTAGTTGGGTGCTTTACCTGCATTAGTTCTCCCTGCCTGAGATAAATTAAGTTCACAAGACCCATCTCACAGGAGCATGTCCAAACTATTGTGTTATTGGCTGTCCAGCCTTCCCAGTCCTTGCTGCATGCCAAATCTATTTGATCTGCCTCTGAGCCACGTGCAACTCAAGATTGAAAGGTAGGTCACCCTGCACAGGAGTCCCTCGGCTACTCTCGGCCCCTCAGCTAATCTCAGTCCCTTTTTTGATGATAATCTTCCACCCTGCATTTTAAATATTTAAGTGGTCATTTGAAGCAAGGCAAATCTTCTACTGAAGACAATCACTGAGTCAGAATCTGGCTTACTTTTTCAGCTTATGAAGAAATGTTTAGGTGTTTTGAACCAAAAGGAACTATCTCAGAAGGAGAATCCATCTTCTCCCATCCTTGGCTATTAGGTAAATGGTTTGCAAGTAGCCACGTGAATAGTAATTTTATGAATCTCATGTGGAAAGCTTTTTTTCTTTTAATTATTTTCCTTAGACACTTTTTAACAAAAAAAAAAAACCAAACCAAAAACCAAAAAAACCCATTTGCAAATACTTTGTGGTAAATTACATTAGATAAGAAACTCTTTGCCTCATATTATTGTGTAAAATCAAAACAGAATACTCAGGGGTATACTGAGTAAAGTTGTTCTGTAGCAGTTGTGTAACAGAAGACATGTAACTGTTTTTCCTTAAATCATAATAATCTCTTGTGAGGTTAAAAAATTCTAATATGTGGTGAAAACAGACTGAGTCTGGGGCTGCTGTAGGCTATACTGAAAACCACAGCCTGAGGGACAAAGTTGCTCACAGCTCTTCCCTGCTTCTTGCACTTGGTTCATGAAACTATTCCCAGGGAGGAACGACCCACCTCTGCCATAATCATACACAAGAGCACAGCCTGACTGCCTACTTTAAACAGAAATTGCTTTGAAGGTTTTTGTGGTCTCCAAGCTCCTCTGTCCTTTCTGATAGCATAGGAGGGAAAAAAAAGTCATGAAAAAAAAGGTATCCACAATAATGCTTCTGGAAAGACAGAATTTTTATTAAGATCATACTCTGAGTTAAGTGGCTCCTTCTTTGACAGCAGCCACACTGCTGCACTTCGAAGGGCAAGAAGATGAACTTTCAGGAAGCCAATTAGGAAATGCTGCAGAAAGAGTGGTAGTGACAGCAGCCATCTGAGAGATTAACTGCAGAAAAGGATCCTCAAAGCACTGGCCTCCAAGTATTTTCAGCATAGCTATGATCTTTCTTTTGCGCTACTTAAAAATTGCTTTTTCAAAAAGAAAAGCAGCAAAATTACTTGAGGCTTTCTAACTTATTTCTTTGCCAGGTCCCAGAGCTTTACAAGGCAATAGTTCCACAGCAAACATCACTTACCAATGGAACTTCATTTCTTCAGAGGAAAATATGTTTCCTTTAGACAGATAATAAATGCCCTTCATATTATTGTGGCTGATAAGACAAAAAAAGCTTGAAAGGTGCATTACGTTTTGCCTTTACAGTCTCTTTGCTTTTCAGAGTCAGAAAAGATTGATGTTTCTGTTGGGTCATTGCTGAATACCTAACTGTACATAAATACTAAATTTTGGCTTGCCACTTCGTACAGTAAGGCAGGAATGAAAAGACAACAACAAGAGTGAACTATATTTACATGAACTTTGCTTTGATTCTCTAGTACAAAACAAAATGTTAATGAGATGAGAAAAATAACAAGCTTGCCATGATCACACATGTGATCTCACAAAATAACAAGCAAAATTTATTAATATATTAATTTGATGCCTACTTTATTATAAGGCAGGTGTTTCTACTAGAAACAATGGCATCATTCTTGCTCTGGCTGAACTGGACTGTAATCTTTCTGTTCTCATTTGAATACAGGGAAAAACTGATGCACAAAAAATAATAACCATGTTTTGAGAAATCTAGTATAATAGCTTTCTTCATAAGCCTCAGCATAATTAAGAAGAACACAAGACTGTGTGTTCTTCTTAACACAAGGGCTCATGATTTCTCATATATTAGAAAAAAATGCAGGCTAGTGTTTTTAAAATACTACTGTTCACAATTAATGATATCTGTTTGTCAATGCACTTTAGCTAGATGCACTGCATCCTCACACTGTGTTACAGCTCTTGCACAAGGGTGAACTTCAGCAGGCAGCTTCACAGGATAATGGCATTAGGATTTGCTAATCAGCACAGCCCTGTCATCCTTATCTGCTGATTAAAAGTAGCTATCTGCATCTGGACATGCAAGTTCTGACCCCGAGGTGCTGTGTTGAGGGAAGAGACCTATCAGTAGCTCTCCGCACACAGAGAAGACTACTACATCAAGGCTGTAGAAACGTGAAACAATTTTTATAAAAGTGAATATTTATTTTCTTGTTTTTATAAAGCACTAACACTCCTGGGCTGTGTTCACAGAAATCCTGTGTTGTTTCTACTTAGTTCAGTTAGACTTATTCCTGATTAATGCATTCTTCTACGTTCATCACTGGAATGTAGAGTTCTCCTGTTTGGATACACTAAATCAGATATTATTCACTATTAGTGGCTTTCTATAGTTTTCTTTTTATTATTCTATTTTATTTTGCAGTAGTATGCAAATTTTAAAGTATGCCTATATGTAATTTGCTGGATAAAAATTAAAATGATTGCACAACTTCTACATTATATGCTTTGAAAGACAGAGAAATTAAGATAAAATTTCCAATTTTCATACCTATTTTTATCACAGCCTTTTAAGATTACTTTTATGCTGACTTTCCCAGAGCTTTCTGAAATCAGCAGTTCTTCAGAAAGATTATCACCTTCAAAAAAAAGGGTTAGTAATTCGTGTGTGCACTGTAAAATAATTTACATTCGCTAGATTCTTTACTACCCCTTCCCTGTAAAAACACTGTTGTTTTGTTCATCTTTTATATGGCAGTCGCCACTGGAATGTTCTCTTGGAAACTGCTTTATCATCTATAAGTCATGATTTGGCCATTTGATCACTCCTTAGTTTCTCCTAAGTTGAATATAAGCTCCAAATCCTGCCACTTTGCCTTTCAGATTTTTCTTTTTTCTGTGTCTGATGTCAGATAACCTCAACACAAATTATCACTTATATAATTAAAACAATGCCTTTGAGTATTGGGAATGTTTGAAAGCTAAATGTGATACAGTGGTTTATGCATCTATAAATAGAAATGTATCCATCATCTACATGAAATATGTGTCTTATTTAATGAATATAATCTGGCAAGCAATTAAAAAAAAACATAAAGGAGAAATTCTTCTCCACTTTGTTGCCCTACTCAGAGGGAGATTTCTTCACAGGGCTTTTTTAGTGTAAAACCTGGCCTCGTTCACTGCTGTTGAAATGTATAGTCTACTGTTATCATATCGCCATGTGACTTTACCATAGTTAGGACTGTTTCGTGACGAAATAATCTGCACATTATTTATACTTGTCTCTGCTGCTTACATGGTACAGTACAAAAAGGGGTTGCATGAAGAGAAAAATGCAAGAATATGTTGCCAACAGACCTCAGCATTTCACCTGCGCATCTGAATGATACATAGGTCATGGAGATTTCAATGTGAAACACTAGATTAAATGATTCTTTTCATGTTAATAATTATGGCAGTTTTTATTTAGTTTTCCAGACTGATCTTCACAAAAGGTCAGTCTAGAGAATCACAGTGGTTCTCTCCTGCTTTGAAATCTACTAGTTTTTGGGTGTTTTTCCTGAAAGTGGACTTCAGCTGAACTCCATAAGAAAAGACCTTGTTCACAAGAATATATTTTTGAACATCAAAACTTGATGATTACTGCTTTCCTTAACTCATTAACTTTCTGTGGTCAATACTATAACCATTTAAAGGTGGAATGGTACAGTCTTTTTCATTAGATTCAAAGCAACATTTTGTTTTCTTCAACATAACTCTTTTATTACTAGTTTTGAAATTCCTAAAACAGTAGTGTCCATCAACAGATTGCTTCCATGCTTCCTCATGACTTTTGCAGAAGTTCTGAATGTGCTTTCAAGGAATTTACAGCAGAAAAGTGCAATCTATAGAGCAGAAAGAATAAGAGGCTTAAATCAAGTTCTGTGGATAAATGTAGGAACAGAAAATGTCTTAAGAATGTTGAAGCACAGAAGGATCTCAGTTTGTTGTATGGTGGCTGTTAAAAGTGCTTCAAACAATCCTGAACCACTTTCTTCAAGATGCATTTCAGTCTCCTGTCAATATTTTAGACTTTGTGTCTGATACCGGCTGTTACTGGCTGTGCTCAGCTTTGAACTATGAACCCAAACTCTGATTGCTGAGGAAATGTCATTATGTAGATCCAGTGGAAAATCAGTAAGTCACCTACTATGGTCCTTTCTCTCAGACCTTCTCAAAGGACAAACCTGGAATTCCCGCAAGGACAAGTGAAAGGAAGATTGGATTTGTAGGCTGCGATAAAGTATCACTCCCTGCTTAGAAGACCTAGTTTCAGCAGTTCAGTTGATGCAGAATTCAACAATTTCCTTAAGCAATTGTGTTGGATGATGGTGGTGGACTTCTGTTTCCAAAGAATTTTAGCTCTCTTCAGTGGGTTGTATTAAAAGGATTGACGATTCCAGTTAGACGAGGATCTGCTTTAAAAAACCACATACAACATGGAATATGATTGCCGGGATGTAGTGAGTGTACTTTCTAATCACTGCTTTTTTAGTGGAAGACTGTCTCATGCCTCATCTCAGCTAAAGTAGAATTCATTAACTGGTAGTTTGCACATTTCCAGTAGTACACATCTAAAGAGTTGCACTGCTCTTGCTAACCTCCATCTACACAGACCTTGTGAGAGCAGCTCATGTTGGGCAGGAAGAGTGTGTCACTACTGCTTCACTTAACGAATATATTTCTTTCACTAAAAATGAGGGAGTATTTGCACATATAGCCAGATCCCTCTTTTTAAAAGAAGAGTCAAACTAGTTTGAAGACAACAGCTTTACAGGTCTCTTGCCATGTACTCCTGTACATTCTGTTAGCATCCCCTGTCCCCACCTCCATATTTGAATCCTGTAGGTAAATTATGGGAGATTTCCCAGCAACTTTGGTACTTGTCTGCTTACCAGGGTCAGCCCACCAAAACTGGGGACCAGGGTTGACCTGTTTGGACCCAATGCCGGACACAGGCAAAGAAAGGGGACTGGGAAGAGGCCTGGCTGGAATGCCAAGTTAGTGGGCTGAGGCTGTGGAAGGAGATGGCCCGGTATGGCATGGCCATTACATGTTGTGAGCTTAGAACAGCCCAGCTTGAGGGGTGTCTTGCAGCCCATTCCTACTCATCTCCATCCTGGAGATCTATCTCAGGCTCTACCACTGCCCCCAGCAGGGCTGACTTTTCACCCGCATCCATACCAACACCAAATCAAGTGTTTGAGGCAGGTGCCAGAGGCCCTGGGAAGACACAGAGAAGGCCCTGACATGACCACTCCCCCTCCTCATGTTATTGTACATGTAAGCATTCCTTCTTGAAAGAACTTCTTCTCCCTAATAAAAATTGTAGTACCTTTGTAACACTCTTATCATCATGAGATTCCTCTATCACCAGGGTTGAAAGGCTGTGACATTTAGACCAGGAATGTACTGATCCTGATTTGCCCATAAAGGTTCAATAAATCCTGTCTGCCAGGACAGTGACTGCAACCTACAGTTTCCATCTCTCTAGGCTGCAAAGGACAAAGGTTATAAAGAAAATCAAATTGTTCAAAATTCTCTCTTCTGCAATTTTACCTCTGAGCTTCTGTTGCGATTGTCTACTCAGTGGGATCCACAACCCCCAGAAAAATCTGTATTCACACTTGAAAAATCCACTGATATGCATCTTGTTTAGGCAAGTATAGGGTATGAAAATATCAAATCATTCTCTCTGGTATATACATTATAGTTTTTACTACAAAATATAGCCATTTAGATTACTTTACTGAAATACTAAAGGAACATATTAAGAAAAAAATTAATAACAACATTCAAATATTTTCATGAGAAGCATGACTAGTATATACATTTTTTTTTTCTGCTGGAAATACATTATATCTGAGAATTTCCACTGCATGGCTGTGAATATAGCATGGTCTGATAAATCACTTTAGTTTTCCTTTTTTTTTTTTTTTTTGGTGAGAATCACAGAAAAAAATCCTTGCTATATTCATTTTGTAGTGCTTTAAATATGACGTGCTACATAGAGAACTTAATTAAAACAAAATAAAACAAAACAAAATTGCAGAATCAGACCTTGGAATATAAAAATTTCCAGGTTCTCTTTGTGCATACAAATCACTTCTATAAGGACTTCAAAAAGATAAATGGAGTTATTCTTTTAAGAAGAGATTTGGTAGAATTACCCTCTATGTTAGACTCTGGTAATTAACATTGGGTTCTTAAATGTAACCCAGGTGACTAACATTGTGTTCTTAAACCTACCTAGGTTCTTACGAGTAAGACCACATTTAAAAAGTGCTGGATGCTGAGGCTTTTGAGAATCAGTAACCATTTAAGTAACTAAATACGGCTTTAGAAACTTATTGTTAGACATTCAAGTTTAAAAATCTTGGCTTGCGATTAAAACCATTCTAAATAATTTCATTATTATTCACAAGTGATAAGTCCTTAAGATAGAGGTATCAAGCAAGTTGCTATTGCCTGTTCCCAAACCAGCTGAAGCCCTGGAAAGTGAAAATTATTTTTAGACAGTGTGTTGTTTGCTCCCCATATAGAGATATGGTGACAGAAAACCGAGTCAATGCAACAAAATCTGAAAGAGAAAAGAATGGACAGAGGGTAAAGCAAATTCAGAGAGTGTAGGGAAATTCAGGCAGTGAAAGATAGAGAGCAAAATTTGTTGAAAGAGAAATACATTAAATAGCTGTTGTTGGGTAGTTCTGTGTGTGCAGAGCTTTCATCAGTAATAGAGGGCACCAACTTCCATTTCAAGCCTGATGCAGCCCTCAGAAGACTTTTCCATTAACTTCATTGAGCTTTGGATTAAGCACTTGGGGGGAAACCAGTTATGCTTAAACTGAATGCTTTTTTGTTGTTGTTGTTTAAATCGAAGAAAGGAGTTTAAATTATGGAAGAAAGTTTTAATAAACTCTGAAAACTCACCAAGCTCTCAAAACCTCAGAATCCCCAGAATTTACAGTGTCGCCTTTAGACCTCATGCTTAAAAAGTGAGAAAAGTAGCTTATCTTAGAATTTAAATGAGTTCAGTAATTGCTCAGGCTGCAGAATGTAACACAAGACATATTACAAACAAGCCAGTAAAGCAGTTTATTACACCAAAAGTGTGCAGGGGATTAAAAATATACAAGGGAATCCCTGATTGCTATGGTGCTTTGGGATTAATAGAGTTCAAAATAAAGCTGCTGTGTTTTAATTGTCTGAATCCAACACATTAGCATCTGAAATACACTGTATTTATAATTTCTGCTGGAAGCACAAAAATAAATAAATAAGACTTTGAAGATAACGGGAATTTAAGAACTTTTTTAAAAAATATCTTTTCACTTTCTTTCTGTTTCTGATGTTATAATTTTTCTTTATTTACCAACCTTTTAATGTGGGAAGTTGGTGCTTCTGAGATTTTCAGCTATGGTTCTTAATTGTGCAACTTGGTCTCACTGCCTGAATGCATCCCAATTGAGTCTAGAAGCTCAGCTGAAATATTCTCTTATTTACCAGTCACCAATGTGCCTTCTCATTCCCTTCCTTTCCTTTCCTTTGTTGCATCCCCCTCCAGAGCTGTCACTTAATGCCCGCTTCTGCTGGGTGTAGGTGCTGAGACATTGGCAATGGGGAAATGGCTGCATCTGTGCTCCTCTATGAGGAGAGGCCAGAGTTGCTCCATGTGGGAGACAGCTGGTTCCTGTCATCTCCAGCAGACCCACTGCAGGACACAGCTGAGCATAGGGCACCTTGGGGAAAATCTATTAAGAAAGGCCAAAATGAAGGAAAGGAATGAGGATTGAATGAAAAAGTGTGAGAAACAGCCCTGTGAACACTAGGAAGGAGAGGGGAGGAGGTGCTTCAGGTAGTATAAAAGAGACTTCCCTGCAGCTCTTGGAGACACCACAGTGGAGCAGGTGGTTCTCTGCAGCTGGCGGAGAGGACAATCCCAGAGTTGATATCCACATTGCAAACCATGGAGTGGCCTATCAAAACAAAAATTCACATTGTAGCAACTGGAGGATCCCATGCCAGAAAAGGTGGATGGGCTCTCAAGGAAGCCGCAGCCTGTGGAGGGTCCATGCTGGAGCACTGGAAAAGTGTGTGGAGGAAGGAACATCAGAGAGGAACTGTTATGGACCCACCACAACCCCCATTCCCTATCCCCTCTGCATCATGTAGAGGGAGAAAAGAGTGGGGATGAAGGAATGAAGCTGAACCTGGGAAAAAGAGTGAGTAGTAGGAGGGAAACTCTTAATTTTTTCTTAGTTTTTCACCATTCAAATCCATTTTAATTGGCAATAAAATATTTTTTCCCCCTCATCAAGTCTATTTTACCCATGATGGTAATTGATAAGTGATCCCCTCCTCTTTTTATCCTGACTCACGAGCTTACTCATTTTATTTTCCCCTTTGTCTTGTTGCTGGAGGGAGTGAGGCTAATGAAGTCTGGGTGAGCATCTGGCAGTTGGTTAAGGTCAACTCAACACACACACACATTGCAGAATGTGCCCCATGAAAACCAGTACAGACTGCAGAGTCCATCAACGAGAGCTCCATGTCATGGGCTCTTGCAGTGTGTGGCATTGCTGCACTGCCATGTGGCTGCCTGCCTTTACAGATCAAGGTCAAATCTGATATTGACAAGGATTGTGCTGGTCTCTCCCTCTGAGCCTTCATTAAATTTGAGCATTCTTTAGGTTTTCAACAAAGCATAGAGGCATTGCATCTGCTCTTTTCTGCATCCAGTGGTCTCTGTAGGCATATTTTTCTAGTCATAAGCTATCTGCTGGCTCTGGTAATATGCTCCCATGAGCTTACCAGCACCCATCATTCATAGTATTTCCTTCATTCAGAGAAGAGTATTTCGCTGCCCATGAGCTGCAGTGTCCACAGGAATCAGTTTTCAACACTCTAGTTCTTTGTTTCCTCATTTTTGCGGGGGATTTTCAGCTAATTGCTTTAAACTCCTACAGTAAGTTAATACATGATTTTTCTTCTAAGGCAGTAGCTATTCCATTGCTTTTATTTAACTGGAAACCTATTCTGGTTGCTGAGTCTCAAATACTCCTCATCTGTAATACACATGACCAGCAGCCATCACAGCAAAACCAGATTTCCTGTTTTCTGAAATGTATTATGATATGGGAATTGCATTGAATGCAAACAATTAATAAATTTCTCAAGAAATATAATTGTAAGAAATGCAATTCACAGCTGCTCCTACTGTCTTTAGAATGTTGTTACTTAACAGCTGGGATGTGGAAATATTCAGAACAGACAAACTAAATGACTTAGAATATTTGTTCTCTCTGACAGTTTCATGATAAAAATTTTTAAGGGATTTTAATGATTTAAAAGCCCTAGGGTCTGGAGCTAGTTTCATTAACTTGTTCTACATATTCTATCTTCTTTCATATTAAAATAATTTCAAACTAAGCATTTCTTTCCAAAATATTTATATTAAATGTCAGGTGAATAGGAAAATTTGATAGTATTCCACTAAGTTTTGCCAGTTGTTAGGATACACTGCTTTTTCAAGTTGTTAGGATACACTCCATCAGTAGGCTGAATACTTCCATAATATCCCAGTGATTATGTTTCCCAAAGAGGCTGTAAATAGCTCAAGCATTCTGATTAATTTTGCAATAGCACCTAATTGGAAATGATCAAAACCTATAGGTTGTGAAGAAAATTGCATCTTCTTTTCCTATCCCCCAAAATATCCCTTGTTAACCCCCAAAACAATTATCAATTACTAAAATTTTCAGTGTAGTAATGGTTAAATATTTAATCCTGAAGCATCTTTTTTGACAATGGAAACTTTCAGTATTTGACCATTAAAACATTTTATTTGAATGTGTTGAGATGAACTCTGTTACAAGATTATTCAATTTTGAACTTAATTTTTTGTTGTGAGCTCTATAGCTTCACTGGAATTCAGGTAGAGGTTGTCTGGTACCTGATCCATTGGTATTCATGAGCCTCTTATGCTGGCACTCAATATGAAACCTGCATTGCATCAGGAGTAGTGTAGGCCTGATCTGATTGAAGAAAAGGGAAAGCTTGGCTGATTATTTTTACTAGGCAATGTGTCACACTGAGAAAATATAATTTAACAGTCACCTGAACAATGAAGTATTATTTCAATTTTGATGATAGGTTGTTGGTTTTCATCAATTTATATTTTTCACAAGCATAATTAAGGGATTCCTATAGAAAATTCTCAGCAGCCTGGATTTATATTGCTATTCACCTAGATCTAGCAACTGGAAATATTATCTAAGATTTTACTCTGAAAATGTGACAAATAATAGCAATTAGGATCCCACACATAAATCCACAAAAAGAAAATCCCTTGGGATAAACATGCAAAATAGTATTTCTCATATGCCAGGTTCCTGGATCATATTTCAGAACATTTTTCTTTGGGAAATAGTGTATTTATGAGAAAGCAAGAACAATCTATTTATTCCATTAGATTCTTCACTCACAGTTTAGAACATTTTTAAATTTAATTCTCTACTAATGACATTTTTTCTACCCTCTTGTTCCTTCATTTCTGTGTTTCCAATCATTTTTTGTTGTCTTGGGTAGGCAGAGTCAGCAGTGTGGACCAAATTAACTTCAGTGAAAGTGCTGCATGGTCTTGTTTGTGAGCGTACCCTTTTCTCATGGTATAAAAATTATAGTTTGTATTTCGTGTTGCCTTGGGAGGCCTTGTTGTAATCACTGTCTCTCTGTGAATTTTCATGCAGAAGCTCTCAGTGTTACGTCACTGATATCACAGCCAGGTGCATTTCTGTGTCATTTCATTGCAAAGAAACCCCTGCACTTATATCACTGGTCTAAAAAAGAAATCGGTGTCATATTGGGCCCTCAAAGAGCACTGATACTGTAACAGATCTGTTCACTACAGAACCTGAAGCACTAGTTCTGCCAGCTCACGTGCTACATAATATGGGACTCAAATTTGTGCCAGGACTACCTAAGTGCGTCTTCCACAGCCTTTCTTGCTCCTGTCATGGCTGTCATTGATATATTACGTCTCAAGTTGAAATATAGACCAAATCTTTTCCAAAAACTGTAATTCAGCTGAAAGGTACATGCAAACCAGCTCACTCAGTTACATACCTTTTCCCTAAACAAATGCTGCCAGAGGTTTCTTGCTTTCAGGGACCTCGGACAGGAACATATAATATGTGATCCACTTCTGTCATGCTTAAAACTTGCTGTAATATTAATTTTGTTTACATATCATGCTTGCATTATTATAGCTTTTCACTCTAGAAGTGTTAAAGAGCTTCATGTTGCAGAGCTTTCTGGTTTTAATTCTTCTGGTCTAAATGTCACAGTCTTCTGACCTACTTCCTTACTTTTTCAGATATTCTTCCTTTTTATTTTTTACTGTCAAAAGTTATTTACGTTTGTCAGCAGTTTTCAAATTTTCAAAATCTGGATTCCTGTTCTGGATTCTGCATGAATAATCTACTGTAATGACCTCTTTATCAAGAATATTCAGTTTAACTATTAGATGTTGTTATACTACAAAAATCAAGTATCCATCTAAGCAGCAACTAAAACAAAAAGTTCTTTTCAGTTTGGAGGAAAATTGATTAATAAGAGAATTGTGCTTTGCCTAAAGCAACTCACTCTCATCCTCTTAAAATACTTTTTTATAGTTGATTTCTGAGAACACACTAGGGAAAGAATATATACGCTTCTCCCAGACAATACTGTGTACTTGCTGTAACTAATCGTGTGATCTGCTACTAGAAAAAAGAGAAAAGCCACATAATAAAAATTTTAGGAAAGTGCACAATCCCACAGAATTTGAGAGGGAAATATGTTTGTACCTGGTATTTAAATATTTCCTTATTCCTTTTGTATTTATACTACTCTAGCACAGATGTAAATTCCACTCATAAACAAGGTAAAAAAAGTGAGAGAAATCAGATCTAATTCACTTATCAGCCTTTGGGTGGAAATTGCTTTACAGTGTGGCATGAAAACTAGAGTAGTAACCCAGTAAACATAATCTTGTGTATTTTCCTCTGCAGATAAATGATGAGTTGATTTTTTTTCCCACATATGTAATAAAATACCTGAATTAATTCATGTTGACATACATTATTGGGAACAAAAGAAAATCTTAATCTTGTGGGAAATGAGTAGACATAACTCACAGCATGTCTGCCAGCTTTAACCTAATTTGAATACTATCTTTGTTAATAGTCCCTTGGGTCACACAATTTCAAGATATCCTTTCTGGGTTAAAATGAGAGAAACATTTTCTTTGTTTTTCTGCTTGAAGCCTATAGATGAAAATGTCTTAGAAATGAGTTTATGTAAGGTAAATATTTGAGAACACAGTTGTGTGCTCAGTTCAGGAAATTAAATACGAAGGACACATCCCATGAACAGTTCTGTCTGAAGGAGCAACTTAAACTCATGAGTATCCTTCTGCAAAAACTGGTTCTAGCACTATACCTACGGAAAACTGCAGATGTCAGAATTATTTTCTCTTATATAAAGCTTCCTCGTAAACCACTCCTGAAGCCAACCTACCCAACTTTCAGAGTAAAACTCAACACAGCAATAAACTCTGGTCACTGGAGAAAATGGCAGAAAATCACAGAGAATTGCAGCAGCACAGTGCTGAAAGGACCTCAGGTGTCCTTCTTGTTCATTCTGTTTCTATAAGGCATAATCAACTCTGCCAGTGTCATTCCTGACAAATGCTGTTCTAGTCTCCTAAAGACCTTCATCGACCACAGTTTTTCCAGGCAATCCTGCGTATGATAACGGTGGGAGGTCTTTGCTACCACATACCTTGCAATAGCTGATTTGAATCTTTGCTGCATTTTTAAACTCATTACTTTGTGGCTTAACTGTAACCTGTGGGTTATTTCCAGTTAGTGCCCATCCCTTTCTGAAGCAGTACTCTACTTCATCTGAAGCACTGTCAGTGATAAGCAAAACAGGATTACTCTGTGCACTGGTTTTCACATCCTGATAAGATTTTTGCCTTTTAAAGAACAGTATGAAACTCCTTCAAGTCATGATGCTAATATCTTCAGACCCACTTTTGAGCAGGACTTATCTAGTTAATTGGCTTCCATCCTTCATCTGTAACAGTTTGTTGTTCCTGTTCAGAGGTTTTACTCTGCGTTTACCCATACTGTTTTTCTAGATCACATCTTCATGTCATTTACAATTTAAGGACTGTGTTTGCCATTGCAGCATTCAGGTATTAACAAAACTTGAAGAGGAGACAAGCAATAGGAGAACTTGCATAACTCCCCTTAACATATCCTTCCATACTACTTAGTCAAATGGTTTTGCAATCTCCTTATAAGAATGTCACCAAGACTATGTTTCTTGTATAATTTATGGGAAGATCATGTGAAAGACCTCAGTGACTTCTCTCCATCCAGTCTACCAATCCTGTCCAGATTAGATTAATAAAATTTATATTTAGGAAAAAAAATAATGCTGTCATGTTGGATGCCATCTGCTTGTCACCTCTTCCTTATTTTCCAGGTACCTGCAAATATTCTATTTTATCATCTCCCTCAGAATATTTTGGGAAGATACCATCTTAATTTTATTTGTCATCTGGTCACAGCTGGCTTGTTAAATGGAGACTGCAAGGGCAAAAAAGGCATGAAACACCTTCATGCTCAAATTCACCTACAAGCTATTTTCCTCTCTATTGAGGAGAGTAGTCCTTGATCTTTCTTTTTACAATTAACAGAACATGTAAAAAAACTCTTTCAAGGTACAAAGGTATTGTAGCAAGTCAATAATAGAATGAACTCTTTTTTCCCGAAGTAGTTGCTCGATAGTTGCACCTCATTCCATGTCCTTATTTTACTTTTCTGTTTTTGTTTAGTTTTTGTTGTTGATGTTGCTGTTGTTTGTTTATCTGTTTCGGCTTTTTTCCCCGTGTGTTTACATGTTGCTTGTGCTTTTTTCAATTTAATTTTTGATAAGCTATCTACCATAGTCTTTATAATTCCGTCTTGCGGGTGGAGTCAATGACGATTTATACTTAAACAAATTTATCTCTTATAACACTTCTTACATCTCTGCCTAAGGTTAACTTATGATCCTTTTATTTTTCATGTAGTCTTTTCTTTAAGGGCATATAGAGCTTTTGGAAAACTCCATAAAAGAGTTTGGGGAAATAAACACCTGAAGAAAAGTACAAAGATCAGTGTTTACAGAGCCATTGTGCTGTCTACTCTTTTATGTGGGTCTGAATCATGGGTCATCTACCACTACCACCTGCAACTCCTAGAACGCTTCCATCAACGCTGCCTCCGTACAATCCTAAACATCCACTGGTCAGATTATGTAACTAACACATCTGTTCTAGGACAAGCAGCAATCACGAGTATTAAGGCCATGCTGCTGAGAACACAGCTGTGTTGGGCAGGACACGTCTCAAGGATGAAGAACCACCGCCTCCCCAAGATCGTGCTCTGTGGTGAACTTGCCACCGGCTGCTGCAACAGAGGAGCCCCAAAAGAGAAGATACAAGGACTCCCTGAAACAACATCTCAGCCTCAGCCACAATGATCTTCATCGCTGGTCTACTCTGGCCTCCAATCGGGAGGTCTGGAGACACACCATCTATAACGCTGCTGCTTCTTTTGAGAACGCATGCAGGATTACTCTCGAGGAGAAAAGACAATGCAGAAAGAATTGTGTCTTGTCGATACCACCTAAGGAGTCTTTCCACTGTGCCTTTTGCAACCGGACTTGTCTATCTTGCATTGACCTTTTTAGCCACCAGAGCGCTTGTAGCAAATGTGGGTAAAACCCTTCCAAATCTCCGTTTGCGAAGCCTAGCCATGATGATGATGGAGTTTTTGCTTTATCTCTTAATCTTCGTTCTCATTAGATTGCAACTACAAATTCTCTCTCAGCATTGAAATCTACTTAATTTTTTACATAACCCTTTCTCTCTCTCACGATTTCAATAGATACAGTTCTACGGTCCTTATTTGTCTATCTGAAAAAATTGTTTTCTTTTAATATTAGTCTTTCGGTTGATTTTTCTGTATGCTGTGCGTTAGCATACATAAATAAGCATTTTGAACTTTTATTTGCTTTTTCTTGTCTTTCTTTGGATCTTATTCTGAGTAATCCTCACCCCCTCCCACTCAAGTAATCTTTATACTGTTATTCAAATTTCTCTTTTTATTCTTAATTATGGACTTTTGTCACATACACTATCTTTCCCCCCAATCTTACTTTTCTTAATAGATAAGTAGTCCGCTTATAGAAAATAGATTGTTTTCCATGTTTGGGGGTATTTCCATGTGCAAGAGTATGTGGAATATCATCTCAATGTTGAAGGGAGACAAAGGTGTCCTGGTGTCCTGGAATATGTGTAATTTTCCAGAATACCTAGGATCCTAATCCTTTGTGATCTTCAACTAGGAAAATGAACACGTCTAGGAAAATTCCAGTCTCCTACCTTCCCAGATTTATTCTCATTTTTGATCCATTTGAGTTTGGCCATGAAAGTAACTACATGACACAAATAGAAGGGCAAATAAATGGGGTTGTGATTGTTGTGAGAGATGAACTTCACCCACTTTATAGTAATTTGTAAGAGCTGAGTTCTTCGGAAGCAGTACACTCCAGATGTCAGCTGGAGTAGGCAGATGAGGGTTTTAGTAGGAAATTGCCAACCTCTGCTCCTTTTTTTCCTTTCTCTTTGGAATGGAAGTTGTGAATCTTACAGATCTGAGTGTCTTTTTTTCCACTTCCAATGACATTTGACCATCACTTGCTGTTAGGACACTATTGTGTTCTTGACCTTGATAGTGAAACAGCATCAGTTTCCAGCTGAGACCAGCAGCCAGCTTGTCCTTAACAGAGTGGCCATTTCATTGCTGCTGCTGTTATGGACCCTGATCTGCACAGCTTCCACGGATTCTGCTCAGGGCTGTCATGGCATGGGTGATCTCTGCATTTTAACAAACAAGTAAAAGATAAAACAATAACAAGAGCGAATGAATGGTACAGCTGTGTGAATTTCCTCCCCCTCCCCAATTTTAATTAAAAAGGAAATCCAAAAAGACAAAAGCTTCAACAGTGAATGAACTAACACTCCTCCCAACAAACACACACAAATTTTTGCATGTTTATTCCAATTGCTATTGAAAAGTAAGTGACCAGTCTGTCAGCTTATTTCATCTCTTCCAGGAGATAAAATAGCAGTTTTAGGAATGGTCAGCTGCTCTCCATTTCAGTTTTGTCGTTGGCCTTTGAGACTGCTCTAATGCTGACACAACAAAAAAAGAGCGTTAAAGGGAAAAACTTGGCCAGTTAGAGAGGCTGTGTGCTTTGAGGAACTGAGACACAAACTCCTAAAAGTGCTTTAGTCCTTAATTGCCATTGCCTGGAACTGACATCTTTGAGGGTCAGACCTTCATGACTCACACTGTTATGCACTCTAAATGATATTGGGGCTCAGTGATAAATTTAATTTGATTTCTGAAGTCTCCAAGTCCAGTGGACTGTATGAAGCTTATATTTGGAAAATACGTGAAACAGTGAGAACTGGAGCCCAGCAAAAAATCTAAATCAATAATGTCATAATTAAAATCTTAATATTGACATGCCTTTCTGAAAATTTTGGTGAAGCTTTAAATCCTAACTTTGTGATTACTGGCTTTTTCTGCAAACTTACATGCTCAAGTTAAAGAAAAAAAAATAATGGATCCTTTTCCAGTTGTGGCTATCAGTATACCAACTGTAAAAAAATTAATTCCAGCAGAATTTCAGTCTCTCTCCTAAATAATGCAAAATACCAGCTGTATGTTGTACAATGTTATTCATCAGCTGTGAGATTGATTTTGCCTTTGAATACTTTTCTTCCATGAACTCTTCCTCTCAGAAATAGTCAGAAATCAGTACATATGCAGAATAGATCATTAAAGAAGAATTTTAAAAATTAAGGAAAACATGAATTCTGAAGAAGAATGCACCTTACTCTATTACATTTAACAATACATGAAGAGCCTAATAAAACCTTTTGCAGATTCTAACTTACTCTGTGATAACATAGGTTATACCATATCAGCTGGAGTGAGTGCACTGCTATATAAAAGAAAATCCTCCTTCAGTTTGGTGATTTTCTGAGGTTCAGAACAACTATTTGTTTCTTCATTTTTAAGAAGTTTCTTTTCTGTATTGAGCATGTAGTTTTTCAGTGAAGTTAAAAGAAACCATATTAACTTATTGCAAATCTGTATGATTACGATATTTTGTGACCAATTTTTCTGATATGCACAAGCCAGTCCAAAATTTGAATAGTCTTTTTGTGTTTAATTTAATACCCTAAAAGAATGCAATCATTGTAAGTATAGCAACATTTATATATTTAAGAAAATCATCTTTTAGCATTTGTTGCAGCAATAGCTACTGAATTGTATGTAAACAAGATAACCTGTGGGGTTTTTATTTTATGAGAGATATCATCTTTCTCTCTCTCATTTAACCAGACATAAAAGTTATATATTGCATGTATTTTTTAAATGAAACATATAAGTTATAATTTAAAGAGTTAACTTCTGTAGCTACAAAATCAGACACTATCAAGATACTAGACTTAGTATATATATTTTATCTTCTCACATCAGTCTCCAAAATATAGGATAAAGGAATATTTCTGCCCTACTACAGTGACAAGACCATAGCAAACTCAATGAGGCTATGTATTTATAAAACAGGGCACACTAAAACACAGTTACAGTACAAAATGGATTTACCATGAAAAGACAAAGTGCAACATTCTGCTTTCCATTTTTTATATATTCAAGACAACTGTGAATGAAAATTAAATGCTTACTGTAAATGATCTTGGAATTTGCATGAATTTATGCTTAAAAGCTGAACAGTAGCATATTTATTTTAAAAATATTACTAGTGTGGTAATTTGAAACATGCTTTTCCCACAAAAGAATTTTCTAAGCTCTTGAGGGGGAAAATTAAATTTCTGACCATTTGCATTTCCATACTCCAACAATTTCCATAATTGGATTATTTCTAAAATAAAGAAGACAATCATATTTTATTTAAACAATGAGAAGTAGAAAGACTAATGAAGGAAATATCTACTTTAGAAAGTCTACAGAAACAAAATGAAAATAAAAACCAGCTTTCAATTCCTATTTTCTAAGAATATTCTCTGCAGATATATGTTGTCTGTTTAATGGAATTGGCTTCAAAACATTTTTACACTGTAGTAAACTTACTTTGGAGTAGGGTGTCTCATAGCATTCAATCCTTCCAGATCTTTTCAAAGTACATGTCATAAAAAATGGAATGTTTGAAAATGGGTGTCCAGAAAGCCATATTTGGGCATTTTGACATGTCAGACTCAGGGCCCATTGCACAACTAAGTGCAACTAATTTTGTCCATACCCTTTGGTTTGCTGTTTGTCACAGCCATCCTACAATTTTGGATTCTCAATCAGCTCCAACACAAATAATCTTAAGAGTTGGTTTCTCTTCACCCCATTTTCACTGATTTTTGATAACAACTCTTTTGGCTCTTCTAAAATCCCAGTCATCCAAACTAATTAGACCTATTTTGTGGGACTTTTCAACTGAGCAAGTGATTTTTTTGAACTATAAGTTTTTTTACCGATGAAAGCATTTTTAAAAAAGGAGTGTGTTGAGATAAAATAAAAAGTGAATGATAACAAACAAAAGTATCACAATGAGGGCACTTAATCTTAAAACCTAACAGACTTTAAAGTCAGTCTCACCAGTTTCTCCACATAACTAGTAAAGAGCAAAATACTCAAAGATACCTGTACCATTCCAGAAAACTGTCTGACTAGTCTGATCTTAAAATCCCTTGGTGATGGAAACAACAAAATCCTTAGTTCACCGATTCTAGCTAGCAGTGTTGCCATAATGTTGGCATAATAGCTACATTTTAGCTCTTAAATGTCAAGTTCTGAGGACCATTATAATTTAAATATGGTTTGAAATAAATACAGCTGAATAAGAAACCTCATTTCTTCCTTTTGCTCATTAATTCTACATGTTAAAAAGGATCATACTAAATCACTTGGTGAGCTCACTCTGACAAGGGGATATTCTGAAGCGCTCTAGCTTGTGTGTCTCTGAAAGCTGAATCTCCATGTTATATGGAGAGGATATAGACTTATTTATAACAATATAGATTTATAAGGACTACTCATCTGACAAAGGAGCACCTTGCTGACTATAGTCATACTTGCTTAACATCTAATTTGGGAATAACTGGTATAGAGGTTTGGTTTTTTTCCAGAGGTTTACTATTTATTTCCATTATTATCACAAACATAATGACTACAGAAGGATGTTAAATTTTGTTCTTGGCCTTCCCTCAGCACTTCAATCTCTAACATAATTAAATTTTCTCTTGCAGTTGATATTTTTACAAGCAGTACTGTGGTACTGGACAATCTTTTAAGTAGGAGAGGTTGTAACATTAAGGGTTGAATTCCATCCAGCTTCTCTGTGTTATAAATATATTTACTTAATGTTATGTCTTACATGGTTGAAATACCAATACTAAATTAGTTATGACAGAAATGGCCAACATTTTTGCCACTGTGAGGTATCCCCCCATCAGTTCTACCCTGAGAATACACTCAGCAGAAAAACAAGTATGCTGGTGATTATAACGGATTGGATAGATGGATGGATGAATGGATTGAATAGATCATAAGGTGCACAGTCAACTGGAGGATCAGAGAAGAAAATATTGTGAGTACATGGTATATGCATGCTACAACTAGGTAAAGTGATCTGATGGGTAATGGTATGAGATTCATAATGAATGAAAACTTGCTGTCATGTAGATGATAAATTTCATCTGTATTTATATAGTTTTTATTAGGAAATATGTTGCAAAGAATATTCCCACCATGGCAGGTATAAGAAAACATTTTGACATGAAATGATCCAGACTTCTTGGGATTAATGGGGAATGTGGCATCCCTTATCCCTTTGATATGAAGGCAATCAGATATTACATCTCATTCAACTACCTTTGAGCAAGTCAGTGAATTAGCCTCAGCCGGGTATAATTTTCTGTTCTGTTAAACTAAGCAGACTTCTCTCCATGGAACAATTTATACACTCCTAGAATAATTTTTGTTCCTGTTTTTACACAATTTTCTTTGAGTTTTGAAAGAAGGGACAATTGGGAAAAAAAAACAAACAAAAAAACCCCAAAAAACCAAAACGAACAAACCAACAATACAGATTCCAGAAGAGATTAAGGAAAAATTGAGTTGCTGTTGTACAGTAGTGAGCTGCAGTGTGCCAGTGACAGGAGCACATAGACTGTTGACTGTGCCATTTTTGGAGAGAATAAGTCGAGATTTCAGTTCTATTCTTTCAATGACCAGCTAAGTACCTGATTATTATAGAAGTATTTGCTAATCCTTCTATAAGAGAGACAGAGGGACAGAAGGCTTATTGACAGAGGTCCTCTCATAATCATGTGCATATGTGCCTCTGCGGCATACGCATATAGTGTGGGACGTGCTGTCCAGCTGCAGCTAACCCTGGGTAGTTCTGGACAAGAGAGAAGCAAAAAAGCTAGATGTGCACATCCATACTTGAACATTGAGGGTAGTATATTCAGTTCCACCCAAAATACGTTTCCATTTAGTTTCCTGAGGAAAAAAACAAAAATTAAGTAGTGTCATCACCCTTTTTAACGCCTTTTTAATACCACTACAAAATTTATTTCTCCTTTTTTTAAATAATAAAAATCAAAACTTTCCAACAAGATAGTACTTTAAAATTAGTTTATTGATTTCAGTGCCCAAATCTGAGACCAGCTTTAAGTTCGTATCTTGAAATCTTTCTCTTTCATTTGCAGCTTTGTCTAAAGCTTCTTGTGGAAAAATTACTTCGTTTTGTTGCTGGGCATGATAGTGACTCAATGAAAAATAATACAGGAATTTTTATTTTAAAGAAAAAATGGTAATAACACCTTTTCATATTGGCACCAATGATTTTATGATGCCTCATTATATGCAATGTCATCCCTACATACTTTTGTAAATAATGCTGCTTGAAATATTCTGTGTTAATCAAAACACTTGTCTTGTTCATGTCTCTCACAGGAAGTAGTCATGATTGGAAATAGCTTTAAATTTTCACCACACCTCTTTTTATTTGCCTCCTTATCTTCCTCTCTTTTCTTCCTGTCCATTTCAATAAACACACACAAAAAAGGAATTCTGAGGTGCAAAGGCAGAATCACAAGCAAACTGGATAAGACAAGTTCTATATGTCATTAAAAAAGACTCAGATGGTTGTGAAATAAATAGCTGTATTCACATGTGTTTTGTCCAAGGAAAACATGAATGCAAGGTGTGAGAGACCCAGTGAAATAATTAAGGCAGTACTCATGACACTTAAAGAACAGAACAGTCTGATGTTCAGCTAGGGATTGAGAATGGAAGGAATTGAAATATAACAGATCAGATCAGATTATTTAAATACTGCTCATGGTAATTAGCAGTTTGACATTATTTTCTGAGAGATACGGTGCCTGCCAGCCATAGTACAATTAAAAAAATCATGTAAACCTCCAGGGAAGTAACATATTGTCAAAAAAGAAAAAGGGTATATAGATAACATTAATTCCTTCTCATGGAAAAAAGACATTTATGTTCAATTCCTACACCTCCTAAAAACAAAAATATAAAAGAGAAAATGTTCTGAGTTTTTTTACTCTTAACTGGTATGACTTATCTTCACCCTTTGAAATACTGTTTTATTACATTTATATATAAAAAAAACCCCTACCCACATTTTATAAAAAAATTCTGACTTTTCTGTGCCTATCTTTCATTATCTTTGCACTCTTCAGAGCTGTAATCTTATTAGTGATTGCTTATGGAATTATTTTACAGCAGTGCTCAGCAAAACAGAATGCACAGCTAAAATGACTTATGAGGGAGATAAGAAAGTTATGGCTTGCTTGATGCAAGAAGTTATTGACTTAATGTGGTGTCCTACTGTTAACATTTTTTTAATATCAGGTCACCAGCGCCTCCCAAACAGAATGACACTTCCCTGTTGTAACAGACAGAAGTGCATGTTGGTGCAAGAAAAAAATACTTCTTGCATTACTGCCCAAGTTACTTTTTTCTTTTAAGATACATATTTCTACAATCAACATTCCTGTGTTGCATAGCAGAAAAATCAATATGAGAACAAATCCCTTCAGTTTAATGGAAAATTCTATTTCTTGGCAATTTTTTGAAGAACTGCTTGGAATTTCAATATTTATAAGGGATGGAAATTCCTTTTTCTTGTTGGTTCTAACCTCCCTCATTTATCATTCATTCAGAGCAAGGAGGTAATAGGGAGGAAATGCAATTTTGTAGTTAGGGGTCCAAAGAACAATGTATTTTGAATCTAAATGTATTGAAATGTGTGTAACACTGCTTAAGCTCTTTTTAAAGCTCTACCTAGCCCGCAGTGATTTGAAAAAAAAAAATAAAGTAATTCAGCATGCTGTATTTACAGCAAACCTCTAAGAAAGGCATTTCTCCATTTCTTTCCAGTTATCCACTAAGAAGAGTGACAATAATCAGATCTCTCCTATTTCAAAAAAGTAGTTACTTGGCAACTGTGACTGTGATTCTAGCCCCCAGGATGTATGTGCATTTTAGGTGATTTCCCCAGGTGCTCAGCAATATGTTTTTATTTTCTGAGTGAGAATTGGGATTGCAAAAGTATTTCCTGTGGAAATAAATTCTATTCATCCCCATCCTTCTGCCAAACTATGCCAGAAATCACTCATACGGTTCTTGTGTTCTCAAAAGCAATATATAGAACTATATATGCAATATTTCGCTTTAAATGTGAACTTAACACCAAAATAGTGCCCACTGCTGTCTCTGTTAGGCAGAAAGCTACTGATATTTGAACTGGAGTACTAATTAGACACTGAATATGTAATTCTACCACTCTTCTACAGGAAATAATGTACCCTTGATTCTGCCACCCTTCCACCATTGCAAAATAAATAGCCCCTCTGAAAGATATAGATAAACACTCTGGTGTATATGCTACTCAGTCTGTTTAAGTGTGGCAGAACTGGAACTTCAATAAATAGCAATGAATTATGAAACATATATTTCTTTGTCCAAAAAAAATTAGTTCAATCTCCTGTGTACTTTTGCTTACTCTGTTCAGTCTCTTTTATATGATGTGTTTGTGTCCAGGGAGAAGGATGGAGAGAGCGTGCAGAGGTATTGTCAGAATTTAGCTAAGTCTGGCCCAGACTGTAGTTTTATTAGTATAATAGAACTGAAAGTCTTTGGCTGGACTTATTTAGTACTTTTTCTTTAAATTCACTGTAAAGCATTTATACTGAACACTTTTTTGATTTTAATCATACCATTTATCTCTGCCTCTTAGTTCTCGTGTAAAAGGTGTGCAGATGTATGAGCAATCCAAAAGTATGACTACTTTAAAACTACATACAGGTTCATAATTTCATACAAATGGGACTAAAAGAGTCACTTAAAATACAGAATGTCCAGTATTAAAAGAAGTAAGGATGTAGGGAAAACATGATGCATTATCACTTCAGGGTGTGTTTCAAACAATCCTAGTCAACAAGCTGTGAAGAAAACGAGTACTAGCCCTCTAAAAGACATTTCACTTACTGCCCTAATACTCAGACAGACAAACATCTCAGGACAAACTATGGAAAAATACTTTTAGGAATTTTTCATTTACAGTGGGAGTAACTATTTAATTACTTATTAACTAATTATTATTTAATTACTATTTGACCATTCTGTTTCAAGCTGCCCAGGTAAGTAACCCTCTTCTATTGTAGTACATCACCATAAAAGTACATGTGTATATATATGTGTACATTCTAAAACAAATAGCAATAAAATAACATCCTAGTTAAAAACATTATCTATTTTGGGGAGGTAAGTAATATATCTTCATCTTGGTGTTCACAAAATTTATCACAGGGTTTGCATTGTTTTTCTTGCTTCCGATAAACTTTTGATTTTTGCTAGTGGTAAAAGCATAGGTCATATTTTTGCCACGGTCAGTTGCATGGTCTTGACCTCATCAATTCATTCACTGAACTTCAGTTTTCTTATCTATAAAATATGTCCAACAAACATCTCAAAGGACTGAGTGTAGTTTCACTGCAGTTTTTAAAGCTCATTCATAGCCTTGGAAGTATAGACAAATGCAAAATACTATTTTTACTTACAAGTTTTGAAGTTAAGTCTGTGTTCAGTAATTCATAAAGTCAGAAGGACCTAGTAGAACTTTGGTCTTAACTCATATAATACAAGGTATAAGACTTCATTTAGCTACTTTTTGATTATGCTCCTTGGCTTAAATTTACCTACCCTTTCCTGTGCTGCTTTGAGCCTGTTAACCTGTTTCTTGTTTTAACATCCAAGGTTTTTTTCTTATCACATTTTTGCTTTACCGACTTAAAGGGTTATTAGATATCTCTGTTTTCTCCATTTGACTCACCTATCTTCCTTGATCACCTTTTGTATATAAGGTGTTCTGTTTGATAAATCCTCTGAAGGTAATCCTAATGTATCAAATTATGATTCTCCATCTCTGGAAATGTTCAAGGCCAGGCTGAATCGGGTTTTGAGTAACCTGGTCTAGTGGGAGGTGTCCTGCCCATGGCACGATTTTGGAACTAGATGGTCTTAAAGGTCTCTTCCAACCCAAACCATAAGGTAGTTCTATGCCTCTATGAAAAAACACAAAATGGTTGATGGTGTGCTATAGCGTCAAGGTTTTTTGTGATGTGATGTAGGTCAGAAGGACCAAACCAATAGTGAGATGGATCAGGACAACATAAGGTTGGCTGAAGTTTTTACTTCCATCTATACTGTTTTCCATTCTGTTCATGCCACCTCTCAGGCAGCAAATATCTCAGACATGTTCAGACAAGCTTTTTTTTCACTGGCCTTGTGTTTGGTTTGTTTGTGGGTTTGTCAGTCTATTTATTTATTTGTTTGTTTGTTTGTTTAAAATGAGCTTGGAATTATTTCATTTATTCATTTACTTGTAAAGTTAGATGCCTTTGGCCCCACAGATAAAATGGAGAGTATGTTAAAATTTGTGTCAAAATTTCAGGATAATGAGGATTTTGCCAAGGAGGCTAATTGTGCATAGCTCTGAGGGAACCTTAAGAGTCAATCAATATAAACCAACTTTAAACAAGAGACTTATCTTTAAATAGGGAGGCAGAGGGACAGGCACTGATCTCTTCTCTGGGGTGACCAGTGACAGGACCTGAGGGACTGTCCTGAAGTTGTGTCAGGGGAGATTTGGGTTGGATATTAGAAAAAGGTTCTTTGCCCAGAGGGTAGTTGGGTGCTGAAACAGGCTCCACAGGTAAGTGCTTACAGCACCAAGCCTGACAAGAGTTCAAGAGGTGTTTGGACAATACTCTCGGGCACAGAGTGTGACTCTGAGGTATCTTCGGCATTGGTCATGCAAAGAAAGGGTAAAATTCTACTTCTTATTGATTTATAAAGAAATTTTTTACAAAATTTTCCAGGTTATTTGAACAAATCTTGGTATAAAATAGGTTAGATGACAAGACACAAATCACGTGCACGTTCATTGTGCAATATTTCATGACTTGTGTAATGGATGTATTGCACAGACACGTGTGTGTGTGTGTATACACCTGTGTCTACACTCCTGTATATCTGACTGTTAGTCATTTGAGCTGGAGGGTGAAAACAGCTGACTGCTAAGTTCCTCACTTTATAAAGATGCTCTTTTTTTAATATAAAGTATGTGTTATGCAGAGAAGCCAATGTTAGAGACAATTTCCTATTGAGGGTAAAAAGCCCACCAGTGTGGCAAAATGATTGTTCACATCTGTGAAGTTAAATAATGTGAAACATCCCAAATTTATTATCCATACGTCTCAAGTACTGTGGGCAGCTGGCAGATTCATTCAAATGCTGAGGAGAAATAAGAGAATTTGTTGCATGTTTGATGATAGACATGGTTGGCAACACACTCCAGTAACATTTCACCTTGCAATATGACCATAACTCTTCAAATTACTTTCAGACAGAAGAATCAAGTCTTGTTCTCTATGGTAAAATATCCTTTTTTACAAGTGTCTGATATACAGACCAGGTCAACAAGTAACACAGTGGGATTCTGAGACATGGACAATGAAACTTTATAAATTCTGTACTGAGACAATTAACCTCTAGGAAGAATTGGAGGGGAGTAAGGTATTTTCTATTAAAAAAAAACTTACAAAATAAATTGATGCATTTTAAAAGGGGATTAATTTATTTTTTTACATTGTCTGCCAGAATCAAGACTGTTTGTCTGTTTGTGACTATATAAATGTAGATCTGTAAAACCCACATAGTTAACTGCTCCTCCACTACAGGAATATTCCTAGACTTCCTTTTTTCCTAACACCCCTCTGCTGTCCATCACTACCGCCTGTCAACACTTTAAGTCTACCTCTTTCTCCCACCACTCTCCTCAAAAATATTGGATTTAGGTGGTCAGATTGGTGCATGCAAAATCTACAACATTGCTTTACTAACTGATATTTGTTGTAGTGTTATTGCATCAGTACACTGCAGAGGAATGGAAAGCAGAATGCTTTATGTAACTTGTATTCATTGACATGATTTAATGAAGACAGTAACAGCTGTCAGCTTTTTAGCTTGATAATCCTGGCCCCACCCAAGAAGTAGTAAATGGGTTTTATGGCTTTGCTGGTGGGGCTTTTTGATTGTTTCTTTCTGCTGGTGTCATTCCTAATGATACTGTGTGGTGACTTTTGCTCAGCAGAGGTTTATAGAAGGGCTGGGTGATCAGACATAATGGGTTGGGTTTCTCTGCCTCTGTGCTGGCCTCAGTCCTTATCTGTGTGTTTGAGATACCTGTCCTCAAACAAATCCCACAGCCATAGCCATTAAGAATTTTCAAGGATGTAGTTCCCCCAAAATGAGAAAACTAGGCTTATTTAGGAAATTTAAAATTATCACAAAACAGACACTCATGCCAAAAGCACAATGAACTAACACACCTGTCTTCCAGATTCAATCACTCTCAAGGCAGTTTGTAAGGTAGAGCTTGTGCAGAAACTGGGGCTGTCAGGTTCATGGAACTACTGGAAAGCAGTTATTCCCTTTCTATTTTCTCGAGTAAAGAAAGTGTTGGATTCTCCACAGGAACTTAGGTAACAAGCCATTCTCCTTTTGATTTTATATAGTTTTCCTCTAAATAAAAGATTTAAAAGTTAAATCTGTTGTGTGAATTAGCATGTTCTCTGGAAGGTTTTGGGTTTGTAAAACCATAAACAGAGGTACTTCTCTCTACTAGCTGTTTCCATCCGTGAAAAACATGAAACCAACAATATTTTTGCTATTACAAAATCACATGACTGTAATTTGTTGAAAGCTGCTAATAGTCCACAAATTCTTCATTTGACTAAGTTGCTTGATGAAAACTGTAACAGGAAAAACTGGGATGTTTAGAGAAAAGAAAGGTAAGCTACAGGTGACCAATGGTTGTGTTGGGATCTTGTATTAATGCTGCATCCACTGTTCATGAGTATAGTGCAACAGAATATGGAAAAAGAGGATGTACAGATTGCAGGTAAAAGTGGCAGAGGAAACAAAGTTGTAGAAAAAGCATTAGAAAAGAAGACAAATAAGAAGCAACAATCTGAATCAAATGCAAAAGAACAAAAAAGTCAGTAAAGGATTTAAATACAGTATGGGAAGATGGGAGGGGAAGAACAGAGGAAACAAAACACGGGGCACACTATTCAGTTACTCAGCTGTTTTGGAACCAATCATTCAGTATCTTCTCTGGCATCATTTTGTATCTGAACATTGTGAAAGAACAGGACAAAAGAACAACAAAAAAACCAACAAAAAAACCCCCCAAAAACCCCAAACCTCCAAACAAACAAACAAAAAACCCCATCAAACCAAAAAACCCTCTGACAACCTTCCTTAATGGTAACCTTGGCAAACATACCTGTCTTCTAAAATTGCAACATACCTAATAAGGTGTCAGCACTTTTCAATCAGTTTCTTGTCCATCATTCTTTGTTTTCTCACCTACTGAACTCACTTTATTTTCTTGCATTTTTTCCTTGCTATAGCTTTCTTAGCTTTGAGATTTTTTTTTTGTAACTACCTTTCAGATTCAGTCAGCTAATCACAGCTATTTTTAAGAATTCCAACATATATATTCACTATCAGACCTCTTTTTTAACTTGAGCTCATAATATGAAGGTAAGTACAGGTGTGATGTTTATTTTCTTAGTCAAAATACAGTTTCTTTGTTGCAATGATAAGCTACTCATTTTCCATTCTGATAGATCATCCTCTTGAAAGCAGAATTATTTTTCTAATAAGAAACTAAGAATTAAGTTCACTGCCATAGCTGTATAAAATAACCTACTTTGAAAAACCTGCCAAGGTCAACTTGTATAAGCATGATTTTGATTTGTGCTGTAGAATGGGAAATGTCATTTATGAATTTCTCTCCATGGACAATCTGTTTTCATAGAAAGACACAAGACACAAGGGAGAAGAAAAGGCAAAAATGAGAGGAGGTCAAGGAGAAAGAGAAAAAAATGGACAGAGGAAAAAATAGGAGGGAGGGAGAGAGGGGAAAAAAAAGGAAATATAATGCAAAAGTTTGTTTGAAATACCATCATTTTAGCCTCAGAATCTTTGGTAATCAGTAGTTAATTTTATGCTGCCTGAAAGATATGCTCTTTTGTTTATTCACTTACAATATTTTACAAAACAGTGTGTCTCTCCTCTTAATCATTGGAGCTCATGATAATTGGATGCTACTTGGAAGGCTTTGAACCAAGCCAGAAAAACACAGCGGATTAAAAAATCCCAAAATTTTATATTTTATTTGTGGTAATAGTATGCCAGATCTAAAAACTAGACAGTGATACACCTCTACAATATACTTACAATTATTTACTAAAATAATGAGTGGAGTATTTACCTACACAACAGAATGTTATTGCTTTACTCTCTTTTTTCCCAAACTTTCTCTGAATCCATACATTATGTTAAAAAAAAGGTTGACCTCGGCAAGCAATCTTTAGTTATTGCAAAGCATTCTCTTGCTGGTTTATTTAGTCTAAGCCTGCATTAAAATGTTACCAGTAGAGGCAGCCAGCAAACTGATTTAGAATGTCTACCTACTAGGGCCAGATTTTGACACCACTGCTACCTCTGAGTAAATATACTTTATTTAAGGAATTATCTGGTAGAAATCAATAGCAGTATTCATTGAACCTATCATTTACTGAAGGTGAAGGCAATTAAAAACAGTTTCTGCATTGTTACTATTATTTGCTTTACATTTCAATACATTGTTTTATATTGCTGCTAATTTTAACAAAATACTAATTTTAATATTTTAACAAAATACTAATTTTGTTACTGTAGTTGTTTGTTGGAATATTTTGAGATGAATCGTGAGGGGGGCATTTTTCTCCCCAAAATGTTTCTATTTTCCATTCAGCTCTAATTTTTCACTGCATATCAGAGCACCCAAGTGGGAGATAGATCTATTTTGCATTATGTTAGAAAATGGGTAAAAATAGCTAGTAAGAGAGTTTACAGAAAAAGGTTTTGACTTGGCAAGACATTTAAGTGTATGCTTCATTTAAAATATGTAATTGGGCCCCTGGAAGCCCCAGATTTATTACAGAAACAGAATCTGGAAAGCAACTTAAATTTCTGTTCTGTACATCATGTATTTGTGATATCCAGTTGCCTGGCATACACTTGAAAAATATCAAAATATCACAGATTTTTAGGGTATGTGCATTAACCAACAACTACCAGCATTCAGCATGGTTTTGGTACAACCTGTATACAGGAAGAAAACACAACATAGTTTAAGGAAATAATTTATGGTAAAGATATTTGGACTTTATGCAGCTGAAATACCCCTTTAAATACATTGCAGATCTTTTGGTAGGTATGAATCATACTCGGACATGGCATGTTCCATGCAGAGGGGAAAATACTAATCTGGTCTTTGTATACAGTCATTAAATGCAATCAAAACATATCTATATATCTATATGCAAATACCAATCTTTAACTAGTGGTTTTCTGAAACTCTTGCTGAAGGCAGTTTTGACTGTGTGTATCAGCTGAATTCAAGATGCTTAGAGCTTCAGTAGGTATTTATTGAAGAAATCTTCTTTATGTGGCTGGAATTATTGTCCTGAGTACATAGATGACTTTGAGGGACTACAGTAAGCCACCCATTATCAAAGCTTTGAGATGTGTACAAAGTTATCTCATTGTATTTCATGGAACAGTTACCCCATGTTGGAAATTACCGGTTATTCAAACCCATTCAGAGCAAACCCTAGGCAAAAAGCCAGAACTCCAGAGCCATCCCTTGGAGCACTGGTCCATTGGAGCAGTGGTGTACACGCTTTTGCCCTGTGGTCCACAGCAGCAATGGTTTGGCTGGCTATCTCATGGATGTCCAGGGGATTAGTGGAGTTAAACGCACAAATTCAGAGTTATGAGCTTCTTCCTGTTTTCAGAAGGACCTCAGCACTTGCTTCTCCCTGCCCTCCCCTCCCTCCCTCTTCCTCCTCTGTCCCTGAAGGCACAGCCTGTTCCCCTGAGTAAGTCAGGATCTTCCTTGTTTTTCCTCGTACACATCAGCAGCGGAATATAATTTGAAGAGACAAGTCAGCGCACTGTTAATATCACATCTTAGTACCCTCTTTAGGGAGCCTCAAGTGCAATCTTGCAGGCAGATTATTGAAGCCTGCCTGTGGAAAGTTTTTTGGCATGGATGAGTTTTCATTCCAGTGGGTGTTGGAGAGTTTCAGATTATTCCTGTGTAAAGGAATGGATGAATTGGTGAGGAGCTTGTAAATTCTCACAGCTTTAGTTTTCCCCTGGCTGTCCATGAATTCAGGAAAACAGCTGCTAGATTCCTGACAAGTGATTTACATAGTTGATATAATTTAGTTTCCCTGCCAAAATACTTTTACTTCTAGTTTGCTATTTAATTGAATCACAGACAGTCTGAAGTGTCTATCAGCTGCAATGGGTAGGATGAGTGCTGTAAAAATCAGTTTTTGAGATTGTGTATAACTTCCCTCATCACTGGTCTATTAACATGCAGAAATAAGTTTTCAAATAGTTTTAGAAAGTTCTGTTAGGCTACTTTTCCCCTCCCTTACCTTGCAAAAAGGCCTAACACAGATGGGCTATTCTCAAAGACCAGTGGAATAAAGGCTCCTTTCAGGAAAGTATATTGCAGTTTTCTCCCTTCTATTTTACACTTGCAGGATCACAGGAACAGTTTGGTCACCTTTTTTATTTTTAATCTAAAAATTTAAGTTACTGGAATTTGCTCCACCTAAACCCACTCAGTATTCTCTAATGGTAAACAGCCCTTGACAGTTCTATTGTCTTCTGTATGACACCATTTGTAATTCTGAAAATTCTGTCTTCGGTTGACTTTAGGGTATGCTTGTTATTCATAAGCAAGCATGATTTACTGTGCTCTTTTACCTTCCCATAGCTTTTTATTTACTTCTGATGGCTTACCTCTTAAATATTTTTTCTTTGTCTTTAACACTGGGACAGAAGGTTGCATGAAATATGCAAGTAACACAGCTGCATCAGGAGCGTTACATAACCCCAAAGGCCCCCATCAGCAAGTTTCTGTAGTGTGGTAGCAATAGGCTCCATTGTTAATTGAAAAATGTTGCTACGGCTTTGGCAAGGAAATAAAATCAAGTACAAAGATTCCTGTGCTACCCCTGGATATCATTTATGCTCCTATTTCTTACCATCATAGAATCATCACAGAATGGTTTGGGTTGGAAGGGACCTTAGAGATCATCTAGTTACAGCCTCCTGCCATAGACAGGGACACCTTCCATTAGTCCAGGTTGCTCAGAACCCCATCCGGCCTGGAACACTTCCAGGTATGGGGCAGCCACTGCTTCTCTGGACAACCTCTTCCAGTGCTGTAAAGAACAAGATATGAACCAGATTTCCCCCCCAGAAACTTCTCTTGGTGATGACTTGGGAATCCTCTGACAAAAAAAAAAAAAAAGTGTGTGCAAGCAAACAGCAGTTTTGACACAACTGTGGAGAATGGTGGTTCATTCACAACTATGATTTCTGCAAAACCGTGTTTTGTTCCTTTATATATGGAAAATACTGGCCTCTCCTTCATGAATAACAATTCAGCAGGGCAAATTGTTTTCTGCTTTTCGTGTGTGTGTGTTTTGTTTTGTTTTGTTTGTTTGGGTTTTTTATTTATTTCCTTTTCCTTCTTGCTCAGTTTAACGATTGTCTGGGAACATCTAGCAATATTTCTCTTAGAAGTTATTTTTCTGAAGGTACTGGGTGATTTGGAACAACGCTGCCTGCATGAAAGTTTATTGGCAGCTATGATAAACTTTGAGCTTATTTTTTTTTCCCCCCTGTTTTACATTAAATAGAATTAATTCAGGTAGCTGGACAGCTGCTTAGACTTGTCATAATTCCAGCCTCCTGGGAATTGAAGTTACTCAGCAGGCCTTGGTAAATCTCAATCAATTGGATCTGGTGCATATCATTTAGGAAGCGAACTTACACTTCTGTTTTTGTAAGGAAAATCCATGTGTCACCCCTCAAAATCACCTCTCAAAACTGGAAATGTGTTATTTTCCTGCTTGGGAAGCAATACCTGCATTTCTATCTGATGTCTTAGGATGAGAAGTTTCTCTAAGGACTGGTAGAACTGTGCAAACCACATCCATCTGCAAAGCAAAACCTCTCACTATTCAGCTTATATGGGCTGCTTGTTTTTAAAATAGCTATGTTGCTACAGAAGAGCTAGAAAATTACAGTAGGATCAACTTGTCCAAACAGTAAAATTTTATTGTAATGTAATGTTTTCCACCAATAGAATAAAAAAATAAGAAAGATAATAGAAATGAGTCAGCATAAATCTGAGAGTCATAAAACCCCAAACATTCCCATGGATCTCTGTCAACAAATTAATTGTAAAGAAAGGGCAGCCCAAATAAATAGAGATACTTGCCATATTAAAACAAAAGCTGGCTAAGTAAGGTGCTCTTTAAAATGTACTAGTACTAATCCAGAGAGAAGCAGGAACTGCAGGAATAATCTGCATAGCCACTATCATGTTTTAGATGAGCAAAGGAGTCAGAGTAAACATAATGTATTTCTTCCTGCAAGACTGCAACCATACCAAAAGAAAAAATAAGAAATATTAGAAATATTTTGAAGGAATAAAGTTAAGAGAGAGAGGGATGGAGAGCAGGACGATGATTAATGTGTGTAATTTTTATTCCTCCTCCACTCTGTAGTATGGAGACATCTGATACAGGTCTCCAAACCAAAGCATAATTTATTTGGCACCCTGTATAGAAACATGACTAAATTTGCATGTTAGTGAGGAAAAGACAACTTAACAGAAGGTCTTCACATCACATTGTGGCATTTGATGTTGGGGTGTTCTTCACCTAAAGATTCCCTTGGGTTAGGGGCATGAATGCCCCACACCATTACCAACAGAGACTGGACACCAATGCAGTTCAGCCCATCTAAAGTAAACTTATCCCATGTTGGAACCATTAGTTACGAGATTCAAATTGAATGAAACCAACATGATTAAGGTACTTAAGCTATGAGCTAAGGGTTCCTAAGCAGTCATTAGAAAGGAATAGGCTTCCTCAGAGGAAGAGATTGCAGACCAAATTGAGACCACATGTATACAAAGACAAGGAGGAAAGGCTCTTGGGCACTTGTAGTGAATGTATTTACCACATAATGAGAGTTTATTTTTTTCTTTACTTCCTTGCTGTAAGAAGTAATTTTCATAATGAAATACATCTGTCATATTTCTGAAAAAAGGTTGAGTTTTGCTACACAGAAAAATATATCCATGTGATCAGAAGACCGTGAACACATGAAACTCAGATTTGGTTAAGGGAGAAATGTGTTCTTGACTCTTGTATGCAAGAGATTTTTACTTATCATTCCTGTGAGATTACATATGTCCTATCCTTACAAAATGAAGTACTAACTCCCTGGCAGTGGATGAATCATGCCCACAGACAGGCTTTACTCTGTATTGCTCTTCAATCAAAAGATGCAAAACCATAAAATCATATTATATTGAAAGGTTAATCCTTTCTCCTTCAGGAAGGATATGTGGGAGGTGATTAACAGGTTATAGTCACATGTGATGAAGGAAAAGAAGTAAACTGTTTGGCTGACATATCTACTCAAAACAATGTAAAAGGTTAAATGATTTTCTCAGCATCTGATTGACTAAGGTTTTTATGTTTAAATTATCATAAATAAAGCAATACAGTATCAGTTGTGACCAGTGAACAGCAGAAATATGGCAGGTTTTTTAGCTATCTATACACTGATGTGAGATACATATCAAACTTAACTCAATTGTCCAAAGGATTTACTATAAAGAGGAAAAGGAGGGTAACAAACATGTCAAATATTAGTTCAGTTGATTAATTAGTTAAAAAAGAATATTTCATCCCTGCAAGCCCCAGCAGTCATATTTAACACTGGTCTAAGATCATAATGTAAAGATCTGGCTGTTTGCCAGATGAACTATGAATGCTTCACTAATAATATCCACTTTACAGTCCTTCAACATACCTGATCAGTGCCTGTGAGAGTTACTTTTTATGTGTATTCCATTCCTGCAACATTTTGTGTTTCTGGCTGTTCAGTGTATTTGGTCAAAGGCTGGACTTGACGATTTTGGATGTCTTTTCCAACCTTAACGATTCTATGATTTGATATGCAAACAGGAATAAACATGAGGTAGCCTGCTCATACAAGACCAACACTAGGGGTGAGGGTTGGAGGGGATAGAGGAAAGACCTTTTTGTACTGTACACTGACAGAACAGTAGAAAGGACAGGTTAAAATGCAAGTCTGACAAAAAGGGTCAGACCCTGTTTTTGGTCTCAGTGTTTGTTCTGTGGAAAACAGATATCTGAATATCTGTATTTGAAAATTTCCTCTAGCATATGAAATATAGTGCATTTAATTGTCAGCTCCTACCTAAGGCAAATTACTCTGAGTGCTCTTCACTTTTGTAGAAGAGAAATGCTAATTTACAGCAACTAGGGTGCCAGTGCAAAAAAATCTTAGTTACATGCTTGCTAGAGAAATCATGTTTTGTCTCTAGCTTGAAGGGTCCAGAACACACTTTTGATTCAAAAGTTCAAAGCTCAAGTATTATTCAATTATCTGTGCATTTAGAGTGACTTGTCATAAAAAAAAGAGCAGGCAGCATGAAAGTAAAAAGAGAGCAAACCCAACATGAAGATGCAAGGCAAGGTAAACTGATACAAAGAGACTAAAAAGAGATCAGGAAAAAGATTAAATAAAAATACCCAAAAACTCTAACCAACAATAATGACAGACAAGATACCAACTCCACTGTTTTACCAAGGGTTTAGGAGAAGGTAGGGCTTTATCTGCTAACGTGAAAGAATAGCCCTAGATAAATAAAAATGAGTCCATAATGCACAAAAATAGGTATACCATCACTGAGAGCCTCATCCCACATAAAAGATTTTTGCTTTACAAAAATCAATCATTCCTTAAACAAACACAGAAATACCACCACTGAAGTTACATTATGTCACTTTCTCATTTTAATATGGTTATTACTTGGAAAATGTTTAAGCTGCTAAGGTGCAAAATCTTTTTTTTTCCCCCTCTCGATCTGACTGGAAATAACTCACATGCAAGCTAAACTCTAAGGAAAGTGCTGAAGTTAGAGGACACTTTTCAATCATGATTTATCATACACACTGATCACCAACAGCGATGGAAAGGAAAATCTCTATAAAGAACTCTCTTGTCCTCCTGAGATTAAGACAGACAAATCACAACATTTATTCTTGCAGCCCTCAGGACCTAAACCACAAAAAAAATATTTTTCCATGGTTACGGAAAAGATGTCATATTTTGCCACAGTGGATTTTCCAGTAACAAACACATCTAGTGGTTTAGCCTTATCTTTAGAGAGCTAGTGTCCTCTACTCTTTCCTAGGCAAGTGTTATGGTCAGATGGAGGACATTGAGTTGCCTAAATCTTTCAGGCTAGTCCAGCACTGACAATTTTACATTCTAACACCTTAGAAAGGCAAGAGGGGGCAGGGCATTGATTCTAATGCAGTATGGGAGAAAACTTAAAAATGTGTAAAAACTTAGATTCTTAATATTCATTGTTTCTCACAGATGCCAGAATTAGGCAGCAATCAAGGAAATGACCAGTCAGCAGGTTTGCAACAAAGGACAAGAAACATTTTCACAGGCTGTCTTTAACACAGCCATCATTTATTTAAATGCTGAAGTGTTCCAAATATTTCAGAGCAGATAAAGGCTTCAACTCACATTAATTTCTCATTACTTTCTTATGTCAATCAAGAGAACAGCTATTCGACACACAGCTTTTTGAGCAAGCTTGCAGTAGAAGAGTCTTTTTTTGATTTCCTGCTGTTAGTGAGGGCAGAGGTCCTATTATTGGCACACAATCCATTCCATGTTCTTTCCCCTTTGGTACATGGTGAACAACTGGGACATTGACAGACAAAACGTTAAAATGGGTAATTATTCTAGAAAAAGTGTCACAGAAGAATGAAAAGGATCTGTGCTTGAGGCAGGTCATTATGAGGCATACTATCACTTAGATACTGTAAAAAGTTTCACAATTTCATACAAAATGGAAAGATAATTTATAAGCACAATGAGAATCCAGAAAAAGAATGCACATTGAATTGCAACATCTTTAGAACTACATTTTATGCCAGAAAATAATACACTTTCCATTTAACTGTAATTTCAAATGCAAATACCAATGTCCTTAGAATGAAGCAGATGTTGTGCTTTTTTTTCAGTAGAATGAGCAGTTGTTCATCTCTAAATCCTTGTCTTCTGGGGAAATATTTCAATGCCTTAATGAATGAAAGACAGACATCGCAGGGTTTTGCAACACATTCCCTGGAAACCAATTTTAGCTCCATCTTTGGAGCAATTATTGAAAAGTTGTAGACTGTTACAGTGATAATTCCAGATTAGTGTCAAGTTAGGGAAGGGTTTGGGGTTTTTCTTATTGTTCTGGGAGAAGATTTTACTACACTTGACCATAAATTGCTCTGACAGTGAATAGCGGAAAGGCAGATGCTGCCACGCATAAGTTGGAAGCTGCTTTGGCAAGTACCTGGAATATAAAGTCCTCTGGGGTGAAAATCCCACTTTATTAATCTAACTGTAAAGGCAGCTACTGGTTAGGTTTCACATACCACTGGAGAAAACAATACATGGCTGACAGAAAATCCTACTCTCCTGCAGATCTAGGCTTTCTTTTCCATCCTCCCTCACCGTGCAGCACAAACACATGTATATATATTATGTGTCCCCCCCCAACAGGGAAAAACCAAGCAGGGCCAGGGAGATGATAGCGACAGGGTTCATGTTAACAACAACTGAAAATACTCGGGAGTTCACATAATGCAGAGAGCCTGACATCCTGTTCTGTTTGTGATTCTGCCATTTAGTTTGTTTTCTTCCCTAACACGCACTGTAACACCGCCTTATTTGCTAAAGGGTATTTCATGGTATGGCACATCCTTTTCACTGTACCAGCTGGCACTTTGGGGTGAACATTGATTGGTTTCACCCTGGGAGATGTTACCAGTAGCATCCTGTGATAGGCACAACAGCCAGGGGAGGTGAGTTCCATACCAGGTGGTTTGGAGCAGCTGGAGCAAGTTGCAATGTCTGGAATGGAAAAGGCACAGAGGGACAAAGAAAGAAATGACTGAAGCATGCGTTTCTGGTAAGCAAGTAGTTATTTTAAAGACTTTTCATAGAGACTGAGTAAGAAGAGAGACTGCATGGACTGTGTTGGAAAAACAAAGGAGGCTCAAAGACCATTTGAGCTGTGCACAGGTGGACCAAGACCTCACTCAAGAACACACAGCAAACAACTGTGCAGGTATGGAGCTCCACTTAGGGGGTAATTCTGCTTTACTGAACAGCAATGATTTTGTTGTCTTAATTAGAACTGAGGGCCAGTCTTTGATATTTGATTATAATAAAATTTTTTCCTCCCTTCCTTTTCGATCATTTAGAAAATCAACATAGAAAAAAAAACCCCAAACTCAATTTCCTCCTACCCAAATTCTCTCCTGAAATAAACTGACATGCATCACTTGAACCAGTGATTCTTCATCTGTTTGAATAATTGTAGAAATTGGCTCAGTGGGTTTTAAGAGATTTCAAAGAAAAGTTAAAATTATTTATGATAATGAAGCTATACAAAGTAGAAGATCAAAACACCAGAAAATACCATGCAAAATCCTATTAGATGAAATAAAGGACATTTTTCAAATGCTCTTTTATAAATACCAAAAGCTGACCAAATATACATTTAATGATTTTTTTAATACAATGTATATACTATTTTTGGATTATATATCAGAATATAAAGCCAAGTGTAAAAAGAATATTAAACAAAACAAAATTCCTTGTAACTTTTCACTCTGTGATTGAGACGGATTACTCAATATATGAGCATCCAGACCCTCAGCAGCCATTTGGCAATGTCCCTTTCACTTCTGCAAAGTGAAAACAACATTGGCTTGAGGCAAGAAACGTAGAGTGAACCCTAGATTTGGAATAAATTTAGTACTAGGCTTCATGTTCTGGTCTTGAAATATGAATCATATTTAGGCTTTGAGCATTCAAAGAAATGCATTTCCTTTGCAGGTTTACAGATGTATTGTGTTTCCATGGCAAGGGGCTACAGGGTTGGCTTCTGTGAGAAGCTGCTTGATGCTTCCCCCATGTCTGACAGAGCCAATGCCAGCTGGCTCCAAAATAGAACTGCCACTGGCCAAAGCTGAGCACAGCAGTGACAGTGGCCACGACTCTGGGATAACTTGTGAAGGGGGAAAAGAAAACTGTGAGGTAGCAGCAGTCAGGGAGAAGTGAGAATATGTGAGAAAAACAGCTCTGCAGTGCAGAAGGAGGGTAAGGAGGTGCTCCAGGCACCAGAGTAGAGTTTCCCCTGTAGACCATGATGCAGACCATGGTGGGGCAGGCTATCCCCCTGCAGCCCATGGAGATCCATGGTGAAGCAGAGATACGCCTGCAGCCCATGGAGTAGGTGGATGCCCAAAGGAGGCTGTGACCGTGTGGGAAGCCTGCACTGGAGCAGGCTTGTGGCAGAACCTGTGACCCTGTGGAGAGAGTAGCTCATGCTGGAGCAGGTTTGATGGCAGGACTTGTGACCCAGTGGGGGAGCCACACTGGAGAAGACTGTTCCCGAAGGACTGTACTCCATGGAAGGGGCTCACACTGGAGCAGTTTGGGAAGAACTGCAGCCTGCGGAAAGGGCTTGTGTTGGAGAAGTGTGTCTCTCATAGGAAGGAGCCCATGCAAGACCAGGGGAGGAGTGTAAGGAGTCCTCCCCCTGAGGAGGAAGGAGCAGCAGACATGATGTATGATGAACTGACCACAGCCCCCATTCCTTGTCCCCCTGCACTGCTGGCAGCAAGGAGAGAGAGAAAATCGGTGGGAGTGAATTTCAGCCCAGGAAGAAGGGAGGGTGGGGGGAAGGTGTTTTTAGGATTTGGTTTTATTTCCCAACTCTGATTTGATAATATAACGTTAACTGATTTCTGCCAGTCAAGTCTGTTTTGTCGATAACAGTAACTGGTGAGTGATCTCTCCTTGACCTTATATCCCACTAACCTTTTGTTACATTTTCTCTCCCCTGCCTAGCTGAGGAGGGGAGTGATAGAGTGGCTTTGCTGAACACATGGCATCCAGCCAGGGTCACCCCCCAACAAAACATTGAACAATGTGCTGTTGTATCTTTTTGAAACATATCTTGGAGCTGTACAGTGACAATGAACCTACACCTGTCAGGTTTGCATTCCTGAATAAAGTACTATGAATTCTCTGCCCAGTCTATAAGCCAAAATTTTGATCATCAACCAACAGCAGATAGAAACAGTTTGATAACACAAACTATAATGTTAGTCACTTAAAAAAAAACAAAACCAAGGGCAAAACTTGGCTTCTGTACAAGAAAACTATTTTAAGGAACTCGTGGACAAAGGTTCTGAACTTAAAAACTACTTTTAAACCTAAATTCACAGGAATTATTTCAGCTAACCTTGATATACTGAGAGAAGGATTTTTTGTATTTTGTTTCATTATCTAACTATAATATTATCTTTTTCTCCATGCTGTTTTGTAGCTGGTGTTTTTTATGAGAAATCCTTGAAAATAACAGTATCCTTTTTCATCACATAGTGTAGATGCATGACTGACAGTCCTCGTGGAAAGAGAGGACTTCATGGGAGATAGAAGGCAATACAATATAAATAAAATACATGAGTCAAGAATGCATTTTTGTCTCATTACAGCTGGGATAAGCCTGAATGTACAGAGCAAGAGATTTACATTCTTTATTTATGAAAAGAGCAAGTTTAGACTTGCTAGTCACGAGGCCTGGGAAGAAAAGTAAAACCTGGGACCAAAACCCACTTTCAGTCCTCTGTGTTCCTGCTACCATCATGGGAGAAAATGATAGATGCAACGATGAGATACTTCCTGGGGAAAAAACCCTGTTGTCTCATAACCTAAAGGAAACCTCATGAAAGAATTTTCTCTGCATCTGGATTCTTGGAAGTGTCACTTATCATTTCCAAAGGGATAGATATTGCTGCTTGAATTGAGTGTGTGAAAGCACACACACATGCTTGTGTCTGCATGTGTGGCAGGCATTGGATCAGGGGATCAGGGCTGCATACTCACAGGTAACCTGTTTGTCTTGATTGGACTGGAAAGTGGACCAGCGGTCTCAGAAAAGAGGAAAATTTAGTATGCTTAATGCCAGACCTGCATAATGAGACAGGGCTGTGTTTCTTTCTTCCTGTTTATTTTTTTTCTCTTTTTCTCGGTTTTGTCACAGTACTGACTGACACAATACATGGAAATATCTTTTTAAAAAGAAAAGCCCTCTCCAATAAAAACCTCAAAACAACTGTCAAAACTGGAGTGGGTGAACTTCAGTGGGAAAAATTTCCCTGTTTGCATAGTTTAACAAACAATTTTTAACATTGGGTGCATACGCTGCCACTCTCTATTCGCAAATACCTCACAATTTCCTAAACTAATAATCAACCTGTGTAACAGTCAAACACAAAATCATGGCTTTAAGGAGACTGAGAGCCAAGTAATTTCATTGTGTTGTGGTAAAAGTGGTTTAAACCATCTTTGCTGGAGACTTAATTGCCTTTTTCCTGCACATTTTATTTTCTGGACCCATCCTACAGTTGACACCTACCTTTTTTCATAAGTTCAGATAAGGCATGTGACTTACCTTGCCTTGGCAGTCAGACCAGTACCTTCTGCTCCTGCCCTGTCAGTACTTGAGACACAAACAAGTGCACTTCCAATACTGAGTTGTTCCTGTATAAGTTCTTTAAGGAATCATGTATTGCTTCTTCTAATCAAAAATTGCTATAGTGATGGCATCAGACATTTTTTGTTATGATCCAAATTCTAATTTATGACTTTCACACCTTCTAGCACAAGAGCCCCACTTGCTGCCTTTGCCTATAAATTTTAACAAGTTTTGGAGATGGGCCTGAAGATTTTCCAGCTGAGTTTCCTCATTGAGGTCTTCTGAAACACTGGGAGTACTTGACAGCTCTCATGATCTTCATAAAATCCCCTAGTCCTTCATTATTCCTGATAATGATCTATTTCTGTGATCTGACATCATAGTACAAAATAATTTTATCTGTGGTGGTGTTAAGCTTTATATGAATAATATATTAACTCTGAAGACCCATACATAATTCACCTCTTTCTCTTTCCCACAGTGGTGATGGCCAGATTGGTTTTGCTTTTGGTTTTTTTGTTGGTTTTTGTTTGTTTGTTTTAACATAGTCTTATTAATCACTTCTTCAGCAGCACAATATACCTTAAATTAGATCAAAGCTTTGTTGCATTAGCCCAACTAACTCACTACTTCCTAAATCTAACTAAAACCACTGTTATTAAACTATTCTTCCCTAGAAGTGTTTCACTTTGTCAATATCTCGCCAAATTATTTCTGATTTATTCTTGGTGTTTAATTCCATGGTGTATCTATGTCTCACACTTGGGCAACTGTTACCTCTCTTGCCTGATTCCCACACCAAACCTGTATCTTGTGGAAAGAATCTCGTTATAACAGCTTCAGCTTTGCTAGTGGAGACTGTAGTGATGATGCTGGCTTGTTTGGCTTCAGACTTGGTTATCCAAAGACGATTTCATTGCTTCCTTATGCTGTGGTGTAGGGCTACTTAGCCGTATGTATTCCCCAGGGGAATATGAAGGTAATGCTCTTGTCTGTTATATTGGTAAAGATGCCTTCCTCTTCTCTCCTTGCAAGGGTCACTATATCTGTTAGTGTGGGGGCTGTATGAAGCCCTTCAGATACTCCTTGATGTGCATCTTACAGTTCCTGGGATACCATTTGTAGCTGGATAGGTGTTATACTGCACTTTTCATCATTATCCTTGCTTGATTTGCAGATATATCCACCTCACATTGCTGCATCCCAGTCCTCAGCAGGAACTGCCACTCAGGCTTCCCAGACCTGCTCCCATGTGACTGGGTTTTTTTCCTGCACTGGCCTCTCATCTCAGCCTGCCAGGTTTTCCCAGCCTCAGTGCACTCAGCAGCTGCCTGTAAACATGTTCACTTTTTTTTATAGCCAGCTACACATCCCTTTGGCTGCCAAACTTCACCCTCCCCTTTTATAATTACCTCACTCCCCTCTGAGTGCAGCCAGCAATTGTCACACAAATAGCTACACTAAGCAGAAACAGTGAGTTTTTTCAGTGTTCTTTGCTTCAGCTAATTCAGGATGTAATTTTCTCCCTATCATACCATACAACTCCTATTTGGTCCTTGTCCCAGGAACTGGGATTATGATTTTTCATGGTTACTTTAATTTGTCCCATGGCTGGGGCTAGCAGGAAGTCAGTGTTGACTCCTTATTCCCTCCTACCTTGCTCTTCTACCATGTGCCTTTCTGCTAACACACCAGAAGCACCAGTAATACAGCTACGCACATCTTCTTTTTTACAAATTATTGGCCTAGAAGCCAGCAAGTACTTAAGTTCATGACCCAAACTTTTATTGATCCAAATCAGTTCAAGAGAATGCCTATTTTGTTCAGCAAAAATTTGCCACAAGGAAAAACCTTCATAGTTCACATAGTTTAACCAAATCTGGATTGAGGTGGTTTATTGGCTTATTAACTGCATTTAAAGCATTTTATTTTTTTACTTGTTGCCCAGAGAGGTGGTAGATTCCTCATCCCTGGAAACTTCAGGTTGGACAGGGCTCTGACCAACCTGATCTAGTGGAAGATACTTCCAACCAAAACCAACACATGATTTGATGATAATTAACTGGCAATCAGTGAACTACAATTTATGTAATGCTAATAAACACAACTTTTGAAACAGCTTTCTAGGATCAATCACAAAAAGCTCTAACCCCATATACACAGAGGTGCTTGCACTGCTGTGGGCACACACCCCATCTGTATGCACCCGCAGCTGTGGGTGGCAGGTTCCCATTCTTATGTTAGGGAGGATGAATTGCTGCCCCATTTTTGCCCTCTCTCTTATGGCTGATGTGTGCCCTCCAGTCCCACGTATGATCTGGCAGCTCCACACACTGTGTCTGGTGAGAAAGTCCCCATGACCCCAGACAATTTGAAGTGGGGGTTCCATCTGCCCCATACTGGCAGTCCCTGGCTGGACGTGACGTTTACGGGGAGGCTACTCCATCGAGGATCTGCTGCCACTCCAAGGTTTCTCGCCCTCCAATACCATGCCTCTTTTGTATTTCTTTTTAGGTTAACTTCACTTTGTTTCAAAAGTTCTGTCTAATGCTCTGCAACTATTTCTGTGATGATATTGGCCCCAAAAAATCATGAACATGCTTGTATGTTGCAAAAATCTTAAATCTTTGCTCTATCATATGCTTGACCTGTCTTTCTCATGCAGGTATAAAACTGAATTTGCTTTTCTAATGCCAAGAAGTATTAATTATTGTTGCTTATCAGGTTGCTCAGGAAAAAAGTTTCTGTTCTGTATTTCCAAATAATTTTCCATATTATTACCAAGAACTTTACCCTGACATTTAGCAACTGTAACTCTTAGTATTTCCTGCAAGAACCACAGGTTAAAGCATTTACATTTTTTTCTTTTCTGTTGATGGCAAGGGATCCACTGTCTTAACAGTCTAGAACAATTGGGTCAAATATTGAATATCTCCTTTGGCTGCAATTCCTAATAAAATGTAAAACTCAAAATGATAGGCAATTTGGCTGGAGAAAAAACAGAAACAAACAAAGTTGCCAGCTGTCATTCTGACAAGAGACAATTTCTCTATGCCAGGACATTGGCTTATTTCTCTTGGTCAGAGCAATCATTTTTGTTTTCTCCAATTACTTGTATCTGTTTACGCTTCTGTAGCATCTGTTTGATTATTTGACTTAGGAATCTAACTTGAAATATTCTCCTTAGTAAACTCCATTCTTATTCGTATGTTTTGTTGACTAAACCTGCAAAGTCAGAATAAAATGCACTTTGAAAGATACAGAGAGCAATATTTTCCTAATTTCTTCAAGAAAATTGCCTGTTTCTTCCTCTGCTAGCAAAATGAGGTACCTTGCTATAAAACATGAGTGAAGGCTCTCTCAGATTTTGATTTGGTATTATATTATTATTGTACGTAAGGAGAAATATAGGATAGACTCTTCCTCGTTTGGAGAGTTGTGGTGGGGAAAAAAAGTGGTTTTTTCCCTTGGAGTTAAAAAAATGGTCACCTCTGAGGGGGTGGTGCCTCTCTTGGTGTTTACTCAATCAGCATCCCTGCAAAATTTAAACATATCACACCAGACCAGAAAAGAAGGATGATGAGGTAGTTGGATAAGAAGTGGCCATGTTCTGAAGCCACGAGGAGAAGGGGCAGGAGCCCCGCTGGGGGGCTGCAGAAACTTGGATGTTTAACAGTGTTAAACTGGGCCAAGTACTGTAGCTAAGAGCTGGGGGAAGTTTCTCCACTGCTAGCAGCAGCAGGAGATACTGAAAGCAGCAGCAGAGCAGCAGTGAACAGAGAGACTATGGCAGAAAGCCAAGGAGATAAGAAACAAGCATGCAGCTAAGCAGAGAGACAGAGAGATGTCTGAAGGAGAGAGAGAGCCAGCAACAGAGCAGGACTAAGCTCTACAGAGAGAGTTTTGGGGTAAGAACTGAATCAAACCCCCCAAACCCTTGTGAGACCCCTCCTAGGAGGAGGCAGTGGACCCATACTTGAGGGGAGTCTTGGAATGCAGCAGTACCAGAGAGAGGAGCTGATAAGCTCAAGACGTCCTGGAAGCTGGACCAGGACAGCCAGATGGAATGTGGAGGGGGTAACCTTGCTCCCCCGCTGCTGCTGCCAGGCTGGCAGCCTGAGAAAGAGCACAGGAGCTCTGGTAGAACTCTTGAGGCAAAGACTTTCAACTGAAAGCTGCCCAAGATGTTCTGACTCAGAGGTAAACCCCCTGAGGAAAGGGACCGTCATGAAGACCCCTGCACTTTGTGATATGACGTGGTGAGGTGAACCTTTGTCCTGGTTATCACAGTCCACGGGAGAGAGACCTTCGCTGGAGTCGAAGGGCTGAGAAGGGGTGAGAGGAGACACCCCTTGTGTGTAGTGGAAGGAGATCCAGCTACAACTTCAGCTATGACTGCTGCATGGAAGAAGAGAGACACTGCTGTTCTGAGAGTGGAAAGGATCTTTTCCTTCTTCCCTTCTGGACTTTTATTGGAGGGAGAAGAGATTTGATCCATTGTAAATACTGCTTTATCATAGGAAAGATAATTAGGATTATATATATAATGTATTATAATATTTATTTGTGTAGTGATTGTAATATAATTCCCTTCCCCCCATAGTGCCTGGAAAACCCCTCTCACACTGGGGTGAGTTTTGGGAGAGGGGCTTGGACTTGGGAATTGGATTTTGGGGGTCTCAAACCACGACAAGAGTTTTATTAAACTTTCAGGCAAAATTATGGAAAAAACCTAATGCCACTTTGAAAGGTGATAATAAAGGTTCTGATGCATTAAATGCTGCTGTTGCTTGGACTCTAACATTCTTAAGGTATGTATTTTATGTTTTTTACTCCTGACAAGATGCACCAAACCAGAACATTATGATTATGGGAAGGTATTGTCTCTTAATAGATGTTTGATGTCCCACCATTTTTAGTCTCTCCTTTTAAGGCAGTTGCTCCACTTTCTTGACCATTTGTCATTTCTGCACCTTCTTTTACTATCCTGTGTCCTTCAGATGCAGTACTTGAGAGACAGTGACTTGAGGTTCTTTACAGTGGCAAAATGATTGTTCCTGGGTTTTTTCCTTATACTATCCTAAAGATGTCCACAATTTTTCTGGCCTAATTTTGCACAATATGCAAAGAAAACACCAAGATCCTGAACTGTAATCACCAATACTGAGTTCAGTCACAGGTAAGCAGAGTTTAGATTACTTATCCCTTGCCTTACATTTGACTACACTGAAGCTCATCTGACACTTCTTTCTTGATGGAATTCTACTTTACCAAAGAGGGATTTTCTGCAGCTCTTTTGAAGGAATTTGATTGCCTGAGAGATCTCTGCATCCTCTCAAAATACACATTGCTGGTGTATTTTCCAGGTCACTAATGGTGTTTCAGTAATGGTAATTCAAGAAATCCACTTCCAGCACTGATCCTTCTGAACCCCATTTCTGATCCTTCACCACGATGAAAGACAATGTTTAAGACCTACCTTTTGCTTCCTACCTGTTAATAAACGTTGGTCAATAAAACAATTTTTCTTCCAGTCCCATGGCAATTTAACAACCCTTAATAAAACTTGTGTTCAAAGGCTTTTTGAGAAGACAAATATATTAACTCCACTAGATCCCTTTTTGTCTCCATGCTCATTGACATCTATCAGGACACTGCCTGTGCGTGAGGCCTCTAAATTGTTGGGGAAGAGGAGGAGAAGGGAAGAATCCAGGGCCCTGACAGCAACCTCCTGGGACTCCTGTGGGTTAGCCAGGCAGCATTTCTCTCTACAGAAGCCCTGTGGACTCTTTCCTGACATACTGTGCTTATTCATGATCTCAGTTCTTGGAGATAAACTGGATCTTACCACCAGGGATGGAAGTCAGGTTCATGTGTAATGCCTAGCTTCTGGATATCATGTTTAATAATTGACTTTCAAAATGCTCACAAAATAAAATGTCATTTTGAATTCAGCCTGCTCTAACATGCCTCTATCTGTATGACAAGTGAGACAAATTTTCCCTAAATATAGGAAAAAGGCAATACCCTTGGGCACCTTCTAGAGACATTATGATATGTCTAGGACATAGTTTCTCAAGCTGTGCTTGAAGTTTGGTCTTTTTACTGCCTGCTCTTTGCTAATGTCACCCCTTTTGATTTGAGGTTGTCAGAAGTGCATCTCTTATCTGATTGTTCCAGGATTATCTTTCTTAAGCCTCTATGTGTTTTAGATATTGTGGCCAGAAGTGTTTTTGGTCACACTCAGTCTGAAGTCACTCTTACCTGGGTTTTATCATTCACCTCAATTTATAGCTAGGGTCTATGACTCACGATGAGGTGAAATAACTTGCTGCATGTCAAGCCCCCTCAACCTAGAAGCTGGTTTTCCATCCTCCCCCAGATATATCTCTGACTATATAACAAAACCAAGAAGTGAGGTTGGAGGCTCAGATATAAAGCAAGCCTATTAGAAAATTTCTGAAAGCAATGAAAATTTGTGACAACTTAGTGACTAAGCAGGTTATGCTTGCTGGTATGGATTCTTGTGCTTCCAGTTGTTAAATGGTTCCTGTGACCCTCTGAGCTCTGCCACATCTCTGTACCTCACAGAGCTTTTTCATTTCTTTAGATAACATCATATCAAAGATATATTTGGGCAGAAAAGTCCCATTTGTCTCCCCTGTACTGGTGAGATCTTTCCAAATGTTTGAGTGGCAGACATGCAAAGGATCTGTATCCCTTAAATGCTTCCTTCTGTCATGGTTTCAGTAATAAAGTCCATTGTGTCCTCTCAGTATCTGGCCTATAATTGTGCATCCTTGCACACCAAACATCAGGTTCCTTAGTCATAACTGTTCCATCAGGTCACAATCCATTTAGTGTGTTTGCATTAACAGTTTTTGTTTCTGTTTTTCCACATTGAGGTATAGAACTCCTCATCTGTTTAGAACATACCAGGCAGTGTTTGTTTGCATGAAAGAATGAAATGATCTTTTAATCAATAATTTTACTTTATAGCTTTTCCCCTTAAGGTAGCCACTTTTGGACAATCAAAGTCTACAGAAAGTATCCATCTTGCCACTTTCTTCCCATTTTAATTTCCAAATTTCTTGACACAGTCACAAAATCTTACACTTCCAGAGTCATTCATAGTTCATTTGCAGCTCCAAAGTTCTGTTGCAAACTTTTATTCATCAGAAAGAAAATCTCATTGTAAAACTACTAGGGGCAACTACAGGTAATGTAGCGATACATCCTAGTAACCCGCACAGTCATTCTTCTTCTGCAATAAAGCTGATGGGCAGGGGTTCAATTGCTCTACTGGATACCAGGGATGGAGTATGAGGAGATACAAAACTCCAACAAGAATGAAGTAAAATCTGTTTCAGGGTAAAAAACAATCAGTTTCAGTTAGCATAAAATGCCACAGACAGCCATGGGCAGAAATGTGCATTCCATAGAAATGTGTGGCTATTTTGTTTCTTCTTCTTTCCAGACTGAAAATACTATTATCCATCCCTATTTCAGTGTCTGTTTTATTGATTATATTGTTTGTGGGCAGGCATTTTATAGATTTTACACAGCAAAGGCAAAGTATTACCCTCAGGAAAGTCTTCTCCTGAATCAAAGAAATTTATTATTCCGACTTTTAGGCACACTGCACAAGCCAAAGTAAGCAATGACAAAAGACTACAGCGATAGAAAATCTCATAAAAAAATAGATTTTTTTTTTCTGGATGGAACTATATCATGGCTTGCCTAGTGCTACTTTATCCAGAAACAGAGTAATTATGAGTGAAATATATGCAAAGATTGTACATTAGAGGGATGTTAAACTTGTTGTAACTTGTAACTTGCTAACGTGCACATGAAGTGGGTTATTCTGTGACCCTGAGCAATTTCACATATTTCCCAGGCTAGATTATATTTCCATATAATTGAAATAAAAATTAATGTAGTGAATTACTTTAACTGCTCTTCTCCTATCACTTCAAATTTGATGTATATTACTTCTGGAAATCTGGCACCCAGGCACAAGTATCTATAAAAATGTCCAGAGATAAAAAGGAAGAAAGGATCTATTCAAATAAGCATTTATCTCATAAGAATGCATTGTCAATCTTGGGGGAAAAAACCCCACCCTGCTGTAGCTCATTCAACCAGCTCATATGCAGTATTACTACCACCTCGACTGGAATATATGCAACATCAGCCCCATTTAATGGATTGTGTTTCTAAGCTGGTGACCTATACCTGAAAATGTATGCGGCAAATCAGATGAAGAAAACCTCACGAAAAACAAACAAACAAAAAAAAGAGACTTTTCTTCAACTCCAAATGCAACTTGTCAAGAGATGTTCACACACATTTTGTGGAAATCTTTCTCAGTAGCCATATGGTGGACATTGGAGTGATGCACTGTGAATTTTCCTTGAAAATGTACCAGACACAATAAGAATAATTTGTGAAGTTGGCAAGAGACAGGGTCAGCATCAAAACTGACCATGCAAAATAATTTTGCTCAGCAGCTGATTACAGTATATAAACAAACCCTGAAGTTTTTATGCCTTGTTAGACTCACCTGCAGGTCATGGAAATCAATGTGGATCTTTCCATCAACCAAAAGTGAGCTGGATCACATTCTATGTGCTTTTCTCTATTCCATACATCTGCTGAGAATAAATGCAATAGAAAGCTGAGGCTTAGCATGCGTATCATCTAACATTTTTAAATAGAGGTGTGCAATTGAACACAGATTATTTAGCAGATGTAGTCTGATTAGTTTTTGCAGTGAGAACTCTCAAGGCCATGGGAGACCATTCACAACTTCAGCAGAACAGAAGCCAAAAGCACTTAACTAGAAGCCCTGGAGTAGGTTACATGGGGTGTTTGGCTAGTAACTGCTGGAAAACTAGTAAGTGCTTAGAAATGGGACTAGGGTTGTGCTCTGCAACACTTCTCTGCCTTGCTTCTTGGAAGGTTTCTGCCTCTGTCTTCCTGCTCCTGATTTAAGGGGAGATTTGTTGGTTTACAGTTAACCATCATCATTGACTCCCCACACAAGTGCACCAGCTTCTCCTTGATCCATTTTCTTCCCCAAAAGTGAAACACATAAATATCCTTCCCTTGCTTTATAGCCTATGACATTTTGTTACTGTTACGCTGCTTCATTAAATTTCTCAGAGCTAGAATTCATGTGAAAAAAAAAAAGATATTTTTCAATACCCTGGAATATGAAGTATTGGAAAAGTAATTAAATGCTAGCTCCTTTTTTTTTTTTTTATTTGCTAATCTTTACTACAAGGAAGCAAGAATTTGGAGCCAATCTGTTTATATTTTCTTTGGGAGCTAACGGGTTAGCTTGTCCCCTAAGAAAAAATATTCACCTGTAGGATAGAGTCTAACTAGTAACTGCATCACACAGCTGACCACCTGTTAGATACACAATGGTTATCCACAAAATTTATGATTATTTAGTCTGGTTCTTCCTCAGTGGTTTTAAGAAAGATTTAAAAAGCAGTCTCTATACATCTCTCATGTATTAGACACATTTTCTGACTATAGGCAAGTATGTTTCTAGAAGCAGAAATACCTAAGAGCTTTGACCTCTTTTAAAACCACTGAATGTGGTTTATCTGAAGTTGCACAAACATGGATAATCTTCCTGGTTTTAAATATGTTCCAGCTGAGATCCTTCTTATGTCTTTAATGGATGTCAGTAAGTCTTTATTAGCTAATGACTTAGTCCCCAAGAACATAGAAAAAAGATCAAGTAGCTCTGGAGCGATACTACAGTTCATAATTGTGTAACATGGTGGAAACAATCTTAAACCATGAACCTCAGTTAAGGAATGGAGCTACCAGCAGCTCTGCCATGCTGCCTTTTATTTACATATGCAGGAGGAGAAAAGAAGCAAATGTTTCTTAGGATGTCAAAATTTCTAAGTACCTACCAAGTTCCTGACTATCTTCAAGACTGCTGCCTTTACAAAGCACCTTCATTCCTTTTTAAACCATTTCTTCCAAATGGACTCGCAAATGGCATGTTATTCCACACAGACATCTGTTGCAGTAAGACCACCTGTAGGGACACATACGACATACCCCGAACAAGGCTAGCAGAAACTGGCCTGTGAAGTAAGTTACACCTTCCATGTAGTCCTTTGTAGGCTCCTCTGTGAACACTTTGACCTGTGCTGCTCCAGGACTCTTCTTCTCAGATTCAAGTGTTGTCGTAGTTTCCTGTATTGGTCCGTGTAAAAATAACTTTGGAGAAGAACAAGGAAATTAATACGGTACAAATCTAATACATTATTTACTGTATTTGTGTCTTTGTTGCTCACCACTGTTGTATCTAAACATTTAATGCATTTATTCTCACAAACCCTCTGTATTATTTATGTGTCTCTTCTAGCAAACCACCAAGGAAATTAATGTACTGCAAAATTAAAGCTCCACATCCTGCCAAATACTAATGGAAAGCACACTGTGGGACAAAAGACCACAGAGAACCTGCAACCCTTCCCCTTGAGAAGCTGCATAAGGCCAGGCAGGATTTCAGCCCCTAAACATGGTGATGATTTTCCCATTATTCTTACTTGCAGCAGACTTTCAAAGGAGAAGGGAGGCAGCAGGCACTGCCTCTGCTTCTTCTTTCTCTCTCTGGGTCTTACCAGGCCACAAGGCATGAGCACTCGGCTCTTCAGATCCAGACAACTCTGTGTGGGCCAAAACTGTGGAGGGTTGAGGGAAGAAGGCATTCATATATTCCCAAAGGCATTCAAGAACTGCATGTAGTGGAGCTCACCTCCTCTGCCCAGGGTGTTGGGCATTCAAAATGCCACAGCCTGGTACTGGAAAAATAAAAGATAAAGGAAAGGAAACAACGGCCTTTGGAGATCAGTGGACTGAAGTACTTCACAAAGAAGTCTAGTTCTGACTGACTAAAAGCACAGATATGTAACAGAATTTCTTGAAGTTTGAAGTAAAGATACACCACCCAGCGCAAGGTCATGGACACCATATGGCAGCTTACAGGTTGGTGTCTAGAAAGTCAACATGTGTGATATGTGAAAAGTATAAATGTTTGCAACCTGTTACAATAAAGTGATTACAGCCTTCTTGTAATCCTGCCCCTACTTTGGAAGAAGATTCTGTGTCGCATTGGCCGTCCCAAACTTTAACAGTGACATGAAACTGGAAACACCAGACTGGAAACACCAGAAATGATTCTGGAAAGTAAATATTCATCTCCATAACAACGAAAATGAAAACTTCGCATGTCCAGGCAAGCCCTCACAAAACAAACCTAACAGGATGCTCCATTGGATATTGTACAATAAAAAACAATTTCCTATATGAGTTCTGCTTTCTGGAACTGCTCATCTGTTTGTGTGACATTTCCCACTGTTTCCAAATGCAACCACGGAACAATCTTCACAACTGTTTCTGCAGTAGCTCTAGCTCAAACAAACTAGTTCTTAACAACTTCTCAGAATGAATTACAGTGCAAAAGAGGAACACCTCTTGGAAAAATCATTGCAGTACATGTGAATTAAAAAAAGAGTGTGTGAGCCCTTGCTGCCTAGTCCTGTAAAGGACCTCACTATCACAAATGATTCTCTTTGATGACTGAAAAGGAGAGAAACTCATGAACAATCAAGACTACCTTCTGCTTTTGCTGCAAGACTCCTTTTAGCTGTTTAACGACACAGCTGCTGAAGCATCTGGATTTGTTCTTTATTTCTTGCTTTTTAGTGATCCTTTCTGATTATCTCTTGATGTCATATTCTCTTTTAAATGTTTCTCTAAATCAGATTTACTATAATTTCTCTCCCTAAATACCAAGGTAGTTGTGTTTCCTTTTCTGGAAATGAAAATACACAATATCCTGAGACAGCCTCTTACACTTTCCCGATGAATCTCTGCCTTCCCCCTCCACATACTCAATCTAAAACACTCCAGTCAAAAATCAAAAATTGTTTCTCCTAGTTCTTTTAAGGAGACCTGTTACTAGTTTCTTATTAAAATTTGCCACATGGCTACCAAATTTATTAATACTTTGACTTTCAATTTTTTTTTTAGTTCTGAGTATGGCATGCGTGACACACACAAAGTTACACAGATGTGAAATAATTAACAGAGAGAGTGATCTTAGTTTGGGGAAGTCCCACATTCAGCTTTTGTAGTAATTAGAAGTGACTGATCATTACTTGAAAAGCATACTAGATTGTCATCGTAACATTTGACAAATAAAGTTTGAGTGGGTGGTTGAATAAGGAAAGAAATGTTAACTAGCGCATCTGAGGAGCAATGGAATTTGTTCTCCAAATGCATTACTGAGGAAGTAATTTTTTAGTCAGTGTTAGAGGTGATATTTGGCAAAGTACAGGAAAAAATGTTGTTCATTGTTAAGGCATAGTTTGGTACTTTTGCTGTTTTGCAAATTTGTCATTCTGTGGTGTATTTGAAAAGTTCTGTGAACAGAGCCTGAGGCTGCCAAACTTTGTTTTTTTAGAGCTGCTCATTTTTCATCCAGTCTGAGGATGGTTTTATAATTCAAAAAAATGCCAAGACTATTACCGTTCTGAAAAGGTTATTTGTACACCAGCCACAGAAATACCTTGTGTTTTGCTTGTTTCAGAAAACACTTTCAGTATCAGGTAAGGAAAAAAAAACCCATGAATGTTTTGTGTTCATCCTAGTGTAAAATGTCAGAACAAAAGTCAAGAAGTGTGAGATGCTCCCCTAAAACATTCTGACATTAACAATTTTTGATTTTATGAATATATGCCCTATAGCTTATAGATTTTTTCCATTTCTTTGTTTTGTTGTACTTATTTTTTTCTCTTATTTAGCACTCATCCAGGTGAAGAGGAGTGCATTTCTAGTCAATTTTGTAAGCTGTTTTAATCAGAGAACTTGATTCTTAGAAGTTCTGGCGGTTATTTGGTGGTTGCTTGAAAAACACTGTGTCAGACCCCCTGACAATCAGAGATTAAATGCCTGCTCTAAATGCTGATAACCAGCACATTCCTGATTTAGTTGCTGGCAGAGCTAGCTCTGGGCTTCTCAGCAGACAATGACATTTTGCTGCTCAAGGACCTGACAGTCCTAGGCATAAGACATATTGACTAAAAGAAGGGGTAGAGTTTAAATGGAAAAGCATTGCACAGTCTTGTCATCTTGACCACATTTGTGGGCACAGGAAAATTGAGGGATAAGGGACACTAGATAGGATGGCCCTCCCCTAGCAGTTACCACTGACCTAACCATCCCTCCTGGAACCTTTTGTAAACAATAGCCATAGCTACACTGAGCATCCTAGGCTTCGACAAATTTAGGCAGTGGGACAGCAGATGACCTTCTTCCCACAGTTACATATTCCTCATATCAAGAAGCAGTGCTGTTCAGTGCTGAGGCTGAAATACCCAATTTGGAAGAAATACTTCTACATACCACCTTATTTATGGCAGCCTTTGTTCCTTGATATAACAACTTCTTGAATATCACTGCTACATCAAGTCTCAAGTTGTACTAGAAAACCTTAAAGAGTGCCCTTTGAAAACATAAAGTGATTAACTGTATACAAGTGACTGAAGAAGACACAAACATTGAAAATGAGTGCTCAGCAGATAACATACTTCATCTTCTCTATGACAAATTACTTAACGTGTATGTCTGACTGTTCTCCAGTTTAACTCCTGCCATTTCCCTATCCTAAGCTTCATTTCCTTCATATTAGTACAGTAGTTGATACTGGACAGAGGATTTCCCTGGAAGGTCTGAGGCTTTTCACAAGGCAGAGGTATCACTTGCGACTTTCTGACTGCCATGGATGACATCCTTTAGGTGACAAGGGGTATGAAGGGATTGCTCCATGCATCATCATTCCCAGCTGGAATGATCCGGAAACAGCAGTCCTGATCAACCACTTCCTCATATTGCCGAATTGCCTCTTTGCTAAATGAAAATTGACAGAATTTAAGAGGCCTATTTGTTCTGGTCAGGTCAACATATATCATTTTAAACTAGCCCTTCTTCTGATGTTGGTCAAAATCTTGAGGCTGAAATACAATAGAGATGAACAGAAACTGTTCTGTGGTTTTAATACACACAGACATTTCTTAGCCAGAATATAATCAGAAATTTCACTGATTATTAAGATCTGGTTGATGTTTATATTATAGTCTGTATTATGTAATAATGAAGTAATTATTTAATAATACAGTTATGATTTTCTGATATAATATATTATAATAAATGCTAATATATTTATATTAGATATATTATATTAATATCAGAGGGCTTGTATGATATAATAACATAAACAATATAATAACATATAATCGTTTTATAATAATAATAGAGTAATAATTTTGTCAGCAGCTCCCAGAATTGCAACTGATTGATTTGATGACATGATAAACTGCAGATGATAAGTAATATACATTCAGATTTCATGCAACCACAAATAAAACTATAAGCTATGATAAATTTGTGGTATCTTACATCACAGCTGGCTTTGCCTCACGTGAGCAGTTTAAAAGAATGAAAAAGTTCCTTATTTTGATCATGAGTTATAAACATACTAGTTTGAATTTACAGTTAGTTGGTAGTACCATTTTGATTTTGCTGATGCTCAGCAGGTCTCTACTTCATATAAATTAAGTCAAAATAGAGATTATTTACAATGTTCTGACACTACAATATCTAATGTGAAAATACATCAATTCTCAGTAAACCTCCTTGCATATAAATATAAACATTATTATAACCATCAAAATATATGAAAATTTTTTTTTCATCCTTGTTTCATCAGTCTGGTCCATCATTTAGTTCTGAATATTAATTATTTTGCACAATTTTTAGTACTTTGACCCTAGACTGTTATGATCAACAGTACTTCTTACTAAAATCAAATCCAGTTGAAAAATACTTAATGCCTTTTTGGAAATGTCAATTTCTTCAATCATGCTAGGGCATGAAAGTCTTTGTATTTAAAAGGAATATTTCAGGTGTTTCTGGTTTCGAATAAAAATCTGAAAGATGAAAACTAAATAAGTATATGAGTTTGTATATGCAAGCCATACATTTCCGTTATACTAATTTATGACATCTGAATGCTACGCTTAAGGTAACCCACACAACCTGATTTCCCAGTAGCACCATGTTCTCATTAAATCTGAATATATTTAACCATGTTTTGTGAATAGCGTTTATTTCACACAAAAACATATTCTTGTTTCAATATAAACTACTTTGTTTCATTATTGCAATATGTTTTGTCATTAAAAAAGACCAAATGAAATTTCATTAGAGTATCTGAAACATTATCATGTTTGCTTTCCTTCCCTTCACTTGATCTGCTAAACACTACTTGAAAAAGATTATTAAGAAGCATGAATAAGAATGGGTGCTTACCTTGAAAATGGACTCGAGCTGCTTTCCTGTGGTGACAACTTTTGTTATGTGTTCATGGTTTCTTGTTCAAACAACAAACAAATTGCTAAAACTCTTTCACTAGTACTTCCATTGTCACAGACTTGGGCAAAATGCATTTCGTACCATCCATGGTAAATTTTTATTGTAGCAATCTAGAGGTCTTGTACACAGATCTGAAAGTTTAATAATGTAAAAATGTTTGAAGAATTGAAGATAACATCCAAGAAGAATGAGATTACTGCATTTCTGACTACTTCTACTGTGCACTGGCATTACAGTGGCTAGAAATGTTCTTATACTTGAGATGTGTGAAATGTCATTCCTGTGTCCATACAAGGTGGATATAAAGCAAAGCCAAAGCAGACCAAAACTTCAGGTGTAGTTGCTCCCTAGAAAATATCTGAGTGCCTCACCACCCTTTCTTGTCCAGTTACAGATTGGAGATGCCTCTCATTCTTTACTTGTAACTCCTAAAACATACAGCTGAATAGCATCTGGGTACATCCACAGAAGCAAGTGCAGGATGAGATGAGAGAGATTCTTGAAGTGTCAAACATGCTGCCACTTCTGGAACACACAAGCTATAAAATGGGCTTGACTCAGTCATCATCCCAAAACATAGGTATAAACATACTAGTATACTATATATAATATAGTAGTATATATGTAGTATATAAAATACTATAAATTACTAGTTTGTATGCCATTTATATAATAACCATCTTGATGTTTCAGGTACTAATTTTGTATGGTTTGTAAATAAAGTTATCATGAGGTGCTCTGTGACAGCTGTCCTGTCATAGCTTTTTAGGGCAAATGTTCGCAGAGATGTCAAGTATCCCAGTATGAAGAGGTTATCAAGAGAACCGTTCTTATTTTTCTCTTGTTGTTCATTTTTTTCCTAGGTTAAACAAAACTAGTCAACTTAAAAAATTGCACCTGGTCTGGAAAGATGTAATGTCATTAAATGCCTTATGTCTTGACACTGTGTGCAACAAATTGGCATAACTTTTTAGTCCCATATTTGGGTGTATTTCATTCCCATCTGCTTATTTTCTTTGATGTTCCCAGTAATAACTGACAGTCACTTGGGTCTCTTAGCTATCATCTGCACAAACAAAACCTGACACTGCTTTCATAAAATAATGTCAGTAGTATATCAAATTCTCCAACATATTCCCCACACAGCTGCACCAAGTGACAGAAGCAAAAACTGCCTTCAAACATAATTCATAAAATCATAAAAGCAGTAAACTGTTCTTCTTTTAAAAGCAAAGCTTAGCTAACTTGTAAACAAGATGACAAATCATGAGCAGGTTGGTTTAGGCGTTTTTTTTCCCGAACAGGAAAGGTCATGAGAAACACTTTTTTTCTCATCTTGCACCTTCTTACCAGAGGCAGCAACATAAAAAGCATAAATAATCAGTGAAAAGACTCATCATTAAACACAAAAATACGTTTTTACGAGGGAGAGAGATCCAAGTGCTTTACAAATATGACATGTTTTATTCTCTTTTCCACCTGGTATCTGCTGTTTCTGATTAAGTACAGACAAAACTTAGGCATCAGTTACAGTTGCATTTGGGATCTTCTAATGCTTAACATGTCCTCCCTATAGCTAGAGAACTGCCGTATCAGTTTAGACTTCTTTTGTACCTTCTTTGCCCCGTACAAGGTCATGTTTTGGTAACACATGCAAAAAACCCAAACAAAAAAACCAACCAAACAAAAAACAATGAAGAAACCCAAACCAGAAAAACATTTGATTTCCTCACCTGTATTTCAGATGAAATACCATCATGCTCTAGCAGATAGTTTAGAATCAGTCTGAGTTCTGTCAGTCAGTTGTCTTTTCTAAGCCAAATTCTCTTTTATATAAAAAAAGATAAGAAATCTCTACACTTCCAAAGCAAGCATCATTACAGTCTTTTACAAAAAACCAGCAATTAATTAAAGATCCATTAAATACAGCAAATGACTAGACTGTAAGCTAACACTTTTGAAACCTAAGAAATATTTTAATATATGTAAACTGAAGTAATTTTAAGCCATGAAAAAGTGAGCCAATTAGCTCACTAGAAAATATTAAATACTTGTAAAACTTTGAAAATTTTGAATTTTGACACACTTTAAGCAAAGACGGTGCAGTAAAAGCATGCAACACAAAATCATAAGGATGACGTCCATTTGCTTCTACTCAAATTGTCAGCTATCAATTGGTATATTTTAAAGGAAGCTGAGAAACCAAAGTTTTCAAATGAGTTATTATTACAGAATATCAAAATCCACAGTTTAGTATCAAGTATTCATATATAGACCAGCATCACATGTTAGAAGTGGAGATAAGGGAGCAGTGGCTGCATCTTTCTGTATCATTACACTTGTAATGAAAAGAAACATTAAAATATTTTGGGCAAAACACTGGAAATGTCAATACTTTTTGAAAATTATATGTGCATGCTTATCTTGGAAGATCTGTGTAGTTGTATAGACATATAAATTACTAAAAAGTCATGGAGTGGGACTCTTACAATGGTTGATGAACAGCTACTCAAAGCAGTCTTGACTGTGGACCATGTGCTACAGCTATGCCTTAACAGTATTTATTTATTTTAAACAGAAAATCAAATTGCCTTTTTCTTTATGAGGCAAGAATTTCTAAAATGTTAAGAAAGGATGTAGGAAGACTAGAAGAATGTAGAAAAAGTACATCTGTGGTCTCCTCAATGGCTTACACAAATAGCTAAATGCCAAGGGGACTGTGTCTTGCCTTCACCCAAGGATCTGAAGACATGATGGTTACATCCCTGGAATCTCCTAGAACATCCTTAATGTGGAGCAGTTCTGAACTCCCTCTTACACTATGATTTCACCAGTCATAGTGAGACCCTGATCTTAGTTTGAGTTTCCATACTTCACTGAGTTGTAAATAATTAATAGGAATAATAACAAGCAACTTGCTTACTGCTACTCATGACAAAGAGAGAGTTGGAATTTAGATAAAAAAATAATATACCAGCAGCCCATATGAGCCTTTAAGAGTAACATACATTTCGCCTTTGATTTGTAAGACATGATTACTTACTTACATTGCAATGTGCCATATTTGTAAAGTCAACTGTTAAATAGTATGTACAGTGACTAATGTAGGAGTATACAAAGAATGCCTGTTTGTACAAGTGTCTTGCAATGTTAAGATTTATCGACAATTTGGAATTTTGAACACAAGGAAAATTAGAGAGAAGCCGTGATGAACTATTTCTGTATGGACTGACAATTATGCTGAAGCTTCAGCAGATGTTCTTTAGCTCTTAAAAATACTTTATGAGGTAGCATAGCTCTTGGTTTGTTTTTTTTTGTTGTTCTATTTCTCCAAAACTGGGCAGAACACTGTTCACAGATTCCGTATTTCAACTATAAATTTGGCATCATGTTAATTTCTCGGTGTGAAGTGGTGGAATTACAGTGATCAATTACTTAGGAGTAATCTGCATCCTGAGGCCCAGCAGATAGCATTAATCTTGACTGGTTGGCTCAGTTAGGGACTGTGACTCCAAAACTTATTACCTTCTCTCCCTTCAAGAGATGAAGTCATTTTGCATCCATTTTGAGCTGATGACATAATTTTTCTATGTAGCCAGTGAGTTTTGGCAGCCATTCTATGTGTTTCTCTTATCCTCTTGAGGAACAAAAGGTATAAGACAGCCTTGTTATTAACAGAATACACCAAAGAAGCTGGAGACGAAACCTTTGAATTGGGAAGGCAAAATCATACTTCAATAAAGCAGTTTAAAATGCTGCAGCTGGTGCTTTAAAATCTTTCTCTCTGAGGTGTGACTCTTTCAGATTTTTAAAACTAAAGAAGTGTATAGTTACATTTTGCTGGTTTACATGGTACCTAATTGCAGTATTCTGATATTGTGGCACAGTGGATAAGTGACACTGAGGTATTTCTTCATCTCCATAGTCCCTTACCAGCTTCAGCATCCTGTGGTCCATGAGACAATATATCAGTAAAGGCTGCTAGGATAAGGCCTTTCTAGGTTCTACCAGCTCTACAGATCAGCCAGAAAAGCTCCTGTCAAGCATGGCATGAGAGAGGAGTAGCAGATTCTGTCTATGGGCAGAGGATAAGGACTTGATAACCCTCATTTCCATGAGCCTCTGGCTAGTATGACACTGTTGCTTGAATGGTATGATCTGTATTCACTTTTTAATCTTCAACATATTCTTTAGGCTTTTTTATGATAATAAATACCAATAAAACTTTCTAAGTCTTATTTGTTATGCTTGCCTTCCTCAAGAAAGCAATAGTAGTTCTCACAGATTAATAATTCAAGGAAAATAAGGAAAGACTGGAAATTTATATTAGATGAACTACTGTAATCACACATAAGATGGTTCACGACAGCTGGGCAAAGTTTAAACATAAAAAAAAATAAAAATTTTCTGAGTACTACAGATTCACATGTTAGGAAGCAACTGGTGTGCATTCAATTAATACCTACCTGCTAGAACTGGCCATGGTTAGACGAATTAAAGTCCATGACACTAAAACTATCTTTTTAAGTTCTCAATATCTTTTTGTCCATACATTCTGACAACGTGTTTTAGTTGCTATGGTTCCTATCATAATATTTCCCAATGTGAGATAGATAAGACCAGTTGCAAAAGGTACAGCAGAAAGACTCCTTGCATGGTATCAGCAAGACACGATTCTATCTCTGTTGTCTTTTCTCTTCGATGGTGATCCTGCGTGCGTTCTCAAAGGAAACGGCAGCGTTATGGGTAGTGTGTCTCCAGACTTCCCGATTGGAGGCCAGAGTAGACCAGTGATGAAGATCAATATGGCCAAGGCTGAGATGTTGCTTCAGGGAGTCCTTGTATCTCCTCTTTGGGGCTCCTCTCTTGCGGCAACCAGTGGCAAGTTCTCTATAGAGCACGATCTTGGGGAGGTGGTGGTCCTTCATCCTTGAGACATGCCCTGCCCAGCGCAGCTGAGTTCTCAGCAACATGGCCTCAATACTTGTAACTGCTGCCTGTTCTAGTACAGATGTGTTCGTTACATAATCTGACCAGTGGATGTTTAGGATTGTGTGGAGACAGTGTTGATGGAAGCGTTCTAGGAGTCGAAGGCAGTGGAGGTAAATGACCCATGATTTGGACCCATATAAAAGAGTAGAAAGCTACTGCCCTCTTAAAGATCATGTAGACTTTCTAGAATGTTTCATTTTACCTTACACTTGTCTGTTACCATTACTGCATGTTTTTTTAATCCTTCATTGCAGCCAGCTCCTTGCACTCTAAGCATCAACTGCTAATTACCCGAGGCAGAGCTTTTCAGTCCAAGTTACCATCAGTTACCAAGTTCTGTAGCTGCTCTCCTGTAAACTTCCCCATTGTGTGCACTCCAGATTTCTATCAGTTTCACTGATTTATGTAAATAAGTCAGATATTAAAATTAACCATCATTTACGTATTATTCTCTACATATACCTGCATAAATACATATTCCTAGGCTTAAAATACATCAGTTATTTTTTTTAATATAACTGATGACATAACAGAGACCCATCACTCATCTTGAGCTCATCAGTTTAGCATACCTTAATTTGAAGTAATTATTTTTTCCCTCTACATTCTACCCTATTATTATCTATTCATTGGAGATACCTCGTACAGTTGCCAGTATTGGAAATGTGTACTTTTTCCATGTATTTATATCCACTGGGTGTTTTCCAGAGAAAGATCTCCACGGGTTTTTCTCTTCCCTTTTTTTCTCTTCTCTGTTCTGACCCTGCTTCCTCCCCTGTCATAGTTGTGGGACTTACTGGAGTCCTCGTCCCTCAAAACCAGACTGGATAAAGTCCTGAGTAACCAGGTGTGATCTGAGCCCTGATCCTGCTTTGAGCAGGTGGTTAGATGAGATGACTTCAAGAGATCTCTTCCTGTAGGAGTCGGGTTACAGGAAAGATGCTTGATGAGGCATCCTGGGAAATGAAGTCCCAAGTACTCCTGCACATGGGCAGTGAGATGCCCTTGGTAATTGGTCAAGGAAGTCACATGTTACTTTGAGGTGCATATAAAAGATGCCGTTTCATTTGAATAAAGAGGATTTGGTGTTGACCCCCAACAAGCTAGCTGGGTCCATGTAATTCATTTACCAATTATATTAATACACCACACCTTCCAACCCGAATTATCATGTGATGCTATAATCCAAGTCACTTCAATCCTTCATGCAAAGAAAGCCATCCAACTTTTTAGTCAAGTTAAGGAGTTATAACACTACAGAGCACATGATCTAAATGGCAGTAGCAGCAGGGACTGGAGAAGGCCTTCCTCTGTGCCACCTGGCAGATGGCCTCTCGGCACTGTGTGGAACTGCAGTGTGATGTGCAACTATGCTGGGATACAGGATGTCATCCTTGATTGCTCTTTAATAAAATTCCCGTCTCATTCAGGGCCTTACACACAGAGGGCTCTCTGCATCTTGTGTTTCTTGCTATTATGCTGCATGTGACTCTAGCCTCAGTTTAAGCCTTCCTCTGGAGATAAAACAATTATTGTCTAAGCTTAAGCTTTTCTGTGGTGCTCAAATGTACACTATGTGCTAGAGACTATAATGTGGCATAAATCTTATATGTGTATTTCTATAACATTCAACACTACACAGCCTGCTAAAGACAGCTTTGATGCAATCCTTAGAACAAACATGACTGTGGCTTTTGTGCAGCATTCAACACTACAGTGTGCATTAATTCCCTCATAAGAAAGCCCTTTGGAATACATTTGTCTCCTGTATAAGAAGAGAATACAGACAAGTAAATTCTTGAATGAGCATAAACACACGGTGCCTTCCACCATCCTGGCACCATAGGCTCTGCTCTATGTCACCTACACAGAGGAAGAGAGGTGCCCTCCAGCTCTTCAACCCATATCAGAGGCCTCTTGTTTTCCCCAGTGTTTTCCAGAAGGCTGGCATGCCCTTTTCTTCTCCTCACCCTTGTGGTACAGGAGAGCCAGATTAAACAGCACAATGCTGTTTAATCCCTTAGAAGACCTACCTCTCCATACACCACACAGGTAAGAGGGGTCCTTTCTTGTCTTTCTTCAGACAGGAACAGAAAAGGGAACCTTAACGAGGGAACCAATCCATTCAACCCCTTGCAGTTGCAGTTAGTTTTTTCTATGTATCTTAGTGACTGCAGCTACGTTATCACTGTCGTGGTTTGAGAGCCCCAAAATCCAATTCCCTAGTCCAAGCCCCCCTCCCATATCTTAGCTCAGTGTGAGATGGGTTTTCCAGACACCACACAAGACCCAAAATGGGGTGAAGGGATTATATATTACAATGACTGTACAAAATAAATAGTATAATACATCATATACAATCTTAACTATCTCTACTATGATAAAACAGTATTTACAATGGATCAAATCTCTTCTCTCTCCAAATAAAAGTCCAAGAGGGAAGAAGGAAGAGATCCTTTCCACTCTTAGAGCAGCAGTGTCTCTAGGGCAGCAGGCTCTCTTCTTTCATGCAGCAGCTGTAGCTGGATCTCTGCCAGTACACATGAGGGGGATATCCAAGCCCCTCGGCCCTTTGACTCCAAGCGAGGGTCTTCCTCTTCTGTGGGCTGTGTTCACCCAAAGGTCACTTCACCACATCATATCAATGAAGTGCAGAAGCCTTTGTGACAGTCCTTATCTTCAGGGGATTCAAGCCCCCTTTGCAGAGCTCCCATGCTCTGTCTCAAAGCAGTGGGGGGCAAAGCCCTACATTGCATTCCTTTGGCTGTCCCGGTTCAGCTCCGGGAAGCCCTGAGCTTTTCAGCTCCTTTCTTGCAGTGCTGTAGCATTCCAATACTCTTCCCAAGTAAGAGTCCATCATCCTCCTCTCTCTAGGAGGTCTCAGAGGGGTTTGGGGAGTTTTGGTTTCAGTTCTTACCCAAACTCTCTCTCTCTCTCTCTGTAGAGCTTAGTTCTGCTCTCTCTGCTGCTGGCTCTCTTTCTCTTCAGGCAACTCTGTGTCTCTCTTCCTTGGCTGCAATGCCTGTTTGCTGCTCCTTATCTTCTGCTGGCTCTCTGCCACTGTTTCTCTGGTCAGTGCTGGTCTGCCGCTGCTTTCAGTATCTCTTGCTGCTGCTCAAAGTGGAGAAACATCCCCCAGCTCTTAGCCACAGATACTTAGTCCAGCTTAATACTGTTCCAAGTCCCTTCAGCCCCCCAGCCAGGGGCTGGGGTTGGGGCAGAGCCCCAGTGGGGCTCCAGGCCCCTCAGCTCGTGGCTTCACAACATGGTCACCACTCTCCAACAACAACAACTACAACTACAACAATCACATAACACAATGGCTAAAAATATTTTTCATAACTGCCACTGTTCAATTCCATTAGCTACCAGTACTCAGAAATCTCTAGGTAATTTTCTTTACTAGAAAGCTGAAAAGTCTTCAATCATTCTCATATATTGCAGCGTGCTATTTTACAATTCTAAGGCTCTAACTTTAAAATATTGGCCTACAGAACTTTGACACTAACACTTGTAATACGTGCTGAAAACTCTGAAAGGAACACCACTTTCACAAGTAAAAAGAATGTTAACAAAAGTTTGTATTCTTATAATACATTTTAACCAGTTTAAGGGTTGACTGGTGCTGGAAGAATTATGCACCACAGCATATCTCTTGCCTTTGGCAAAAGAACTGGAACTTCTGCATCAAAGAGTGGAACCTCAAAAGATTTGATTATGCTTAGATAATGATCATCTTAATGATTCAGTGGTTGCTCTACTTCAGGCATGGCCGTAGAGCTGGATCCCTTTGGATCCCAGCTGGATCTACACATTTACTTGTTCAGAAGGTGATTTGAAAGAAACACTTCCTCCACCTTTAGAAACTTTTCACTGGTGGGTTTTTTGGTGGGTTTTTTTTTGCTTTGTTTTGTTTTTTAGGGTGAAAGAACAAGCTGAGTAGTAACCTATTGATTTTCAGGTAAACCTTTATGAGATATATTTCCCAGAACAGTTATTTTAGAATTCATTTCACGTAAATTGAACATCTGCACATCAGAAAACAAATAAGCCCTGAGTTAACACTTTCTTGTGAAAATCAAAGCAGCTATCTAGCAACTATCTTTACCATTTTCTACTTGGTAAGACAAGGTTATTTTGAAGAAATCATCTTGGGAAGAAGCAGCTCTTAAAAGTGTCTATTCATACCTACTTCATAGAGCCATTTTTTTCAGCTAAGGTTAGTCTAACACAGTTCAAATGTTTTAGTCTCTGTTAAATGTTAGTTCTATAAAATGACAACAAATATACTCCAGAGATATTGACTAGATTTTGTTAATAACAGAGTTCAGCTGTGTAGGCACTAGGCACAGACACACCTACAATATTTAGTCTGTATACCTGCCAACTCAGAAAGCCAAAATATTTACATCTTTTATTCGCAGACTAGCACAAAGCTATACTTTTTTTTTCTTTGATTAGCATAGCATTACATTAACATCTTCTAGTCAAAGAAAAACTTCTATAAATCTTATACATGTTTAATAAACAATATAAAGTACATGTTTTGCACATGAACTATGTAGCATTTATGACTTAAGGCATGAATGTGTAGCCTGCTTGTTATAGTGATTCAGGAAATAGACTGGAGGATTGTGTAAATATCCTTGTTGCCTATGCTTTGGTTTTCTCTTCATAAAAACTGTATGTGCTTGTGTGTTGAAGAGACGAGAAGACCACCAGTGTGCATCACTGGATCTCCTTCCAGGAAGACCCTGATTTTCATCAGAAAGATAGAAATTTGGGAAAAGTCTCTGGGTGCATAATGGTTAAAAATTTAAAAGAAGGAAAAGGTTTCTACAAAATCTCATGCCTTCCCTGGACTTCCGGTTGGATTGCTTAAAGAGAAATCAAAATTATTGACTAAGGAGGATGGGGGCGGGGAGGTGGGTGGGCTGTAAATCCTAATTTGATTTGATCTTGTCCACAAACTGAAATGGTCACCTCAGTCTGAAATCAAATGAAAGACGGGTATGTCCTAATTAGACAGTGTAAATTGTGAAAAGTCCTTCCTGGGGATATTTTCTTAGAAACTCAATCAAATGTACTTAGTAAGGCTGAGAAAACTGGGTTTGTTCAGCCTGGAAAAGAGAAGGCTTAGGGGTGACCTAACTGCAGCCTTTCGGTACCTGAAGGGAGCCTGCAAGAAAGATAGAGAGGGACTTTTTACAAGAGCATGCAGTGACAGGACAGGGTGGAATGGATTAATGCTAGAAGAGAGTAGGTTTGCTCAATGAACTTGTGGATACCCCAGTCCTAGAAGCATTCAAGGCCAGGTTGGATGGAGCTCTGAGAAACCTGGTCTAGTGAAAAGTGTCCCTGTGTATGGCAGGGGTTTGGAACTAGATGATCTTTAAGGTCCCTTCCAACCAAAACTATTCTATGATCTGTGAACAAATTATTTGGACATTTAAATATTTTTTTTTTTTAAAAAAAGGCAACCTCTGGTTTTTGTTTTCTTTCAAAGAAAAACTGAAATGCATAATGATTAGAGCTGATCTGTGAATGATGATGTTCATAATTATACATTTGCTGAACTCAACAACCGTTCAAATAAGGATACAAGACTGTAATGTGATTGAACCAAAAGGTCAATAATGTTGAAGATCCTTTGCCCAGGGTTACTAGATCTAATGAGCCTGTAAGTACTAATAGATCAAAGTCTAGTTGTAGTTGGGCCTGAAAAGCTGAGGCAATTTACTTAATGAAACAACAGACATCCCTAGATTTACACTACAGCAGATGATAATGTATCTAGCTCAAAATTTCAGCTAATTCCATGTATAAGACAACCTCCCACAAAAAAGCTAAACTGGGAGAAAATAGCAGTTAGCATCTGATAAATACAGATTGGTTAGGGTAACAAACAAACAAACTCATAAGAAGAAACTGAGTAACTTTTCTGCCTTGGTTATCTGTGGGCTGTTGATGAGGTGAGACTTTCCCTTATGATTTGAATGACAAAGTAGGTTCAGTGGAGCAATTTCTTCTAAACTTATGGTTTTAAATTCGTAGCTTAACTTCTCATCAGCCTTCTCAAGATGATCTTGTTCCCTGCCCATACACAAAAGGCAGGAATTGAAAGCCGTGTGTCTGGACAAACCCACAGAATACTTCACACTCCTACATAATACATGGTTTTCTCCAATATGTGTCCAGGTGGCTGCATCAGTATGTGCAGCACAGGAGAATTGGTAGGAGTGACAGAGAAGATCATTCTCTCTTTCACACTTTCTCCTTTCAGCCCAAGTACCAAAGCAGTGCAGGTTCCTGCCGGCTGTCTCCACAGGGACTTCTGCAGCTTTTCCCCCGCTCCAGGAACTGTGGCAGTCCTGACACACCATCTTGTGAAACAGTCACTGAAGCTAATTGTCAAGAATAAGTAGATGGATCACAGAAGGAATTAAAGTTACTTATATCTCTTATAACACTTATTTCTGTTCAGTAGTCATTGATATGCTACTCCTTATATAACAAAATTGAAATTGGTCCCTCTTTAGGTATACAGCTGCATTTTATTTCAAGACATGACAGAGTAATTTGAATAAGTTTCTTAAAATTATTTTCCTATTCCCAGGTGAAAGTAATTCAAGGGACTTTCCTACTTAAAACCAAACTTTAAAGCATACTTCAACATTCTTGCCCCATAATCTGATGATTTAAAGTCTCTCAACACTACCACTCTAGTGGTAAAATATTTCCTCTACTAAACCTTATGCAAGGGGCAAAACAACAAAGAGCTCTTCAGAATCCACTGCTATCCCTAACTGAAGTTGAAATACACACATATAAACAAAAATTATCATGAGATAGTGAACAGTAATACTTACACGTCAAGAAACAAAACCTTTCTCTAATGTATCCCTTTTTATTGAAAAGCAGCTTGTAGTTATTATCTCTTAAAAATTACAAATGTCAATCACTAGCTTTCAGCTGAAATTATTTTAGCAGGTAAGGTTATTCTAGTCGTATGGGGTCAACAACAGCAGGTGAAAATCATTTACTGAAAGAACATCCTGTCTTTCATCCCTGAAGAAAACCCTAAAGGGAAAAAAAGCAACATTAAAAATGCAAGCACCAAATGTAATGACAATAACAGTTTTCCCTTATAAATTAACATTTCTGGGACTTCTTAATATTAGTATGCTAAAGAAACAGATTTTATTAAGAAAAATCTGGTAAACTTTTTTAAAAATTATATATTTAAGAAAGTTGTTGTTATTTTTTTGTTATCAGTCAGCACAGGGAGCTGCCAATGACAGTTCCACATGGCTGTTGTTTCTTGACTTGTATGCTATTGCATGAAGCCAAAGCAGGTCAGGAAAAAAAAAAGGAAAGAAAAAATCAATCAAGAAAGAAGTAATTTTAGTACTTCTAAGGTAATTTTCCATTGTGAAAATCTAAAGTTGTCCCAATCAACATTTGACTTCTTTGAAAGGAAGCTGGTGTTGGCAGGCATGAATAAAAGGTCAACAGAAGCCACAGATCCAGAAGAATCAAAGAAATTGCAACTTGGAGGGAAGTGGGCCATGTAAAGATGAAAAAGCACAGACCTCCATAGTTGGCATCCCCACTCCTGGTTCTTCTTTTGTCCAAAGTAAGAAATAACTTTACTGATTGTGCCACTAGAGATTGTTTCTTTATATCCACTGATTCAGTGGCACTGTACCATTCTCACCTGCATAAAAGAGGGAAAAACCACTTTATTCAGCCAGCTTTCATTTTATCACAAGTTTAATAATCGGTTGGACTAAATATATAAGGAATAATGACAATCACTTGTCTTAGTAGGCCTGAAAGAATGATCTGGAGCAGGACATCTTCTAAAACCATTCATGAGAAGTATAAGTCAGAGACTTAAATGGAATTTCTGCAATCTGAGTAGTCCAAGTTATCTTTTGCCATATCTTTCCCCTTATCACAATAGATCACTACATTTTCAAAACTGACTTTGGTTCTTGTGTGCTTTTCTTAGACTCATGCATCTGTGAATATTTAGAAGATTATTTAAGTAGGAGTTTGAGAGTTTGAATTTCTGTTTTGTTGATTAGTAATTTTAATATATGAACAGTCGAAATGTTGAATCTTGCATGACATCATTTCTGCAACTCCAAGATAGACAGGACTTATTTGAAGTTGAAAAGACTGTTATTTCATTTGGGAAAAGATAAATACCGAAGAAAGTGCTGAGCTATCAAAACAATTCTGAGATACAAATTACATCCTGAGCTAATCATTCGCATTCACTGCCAAAAGCATCTTCCTTCCTTGTTTGCTTACAGTATTAGAAGTAGCAGCTGCTGTTGAAATCTCCCCTGGAGATTGTTAGGATATCCATGAGGAGAAGCTTTTCACTAGTGTCCAATTTCAATAAGTCACAACTGCAAATTTATTGTAGGTGATAATTTGTAGATAATGATGCAGAAAGGTGGCACCTATTTTCATACATGTCAGCCAGTGTTGATCTTTCTCAGTAGATGTAACTACCCATCTATCATGGCAAATCACTGTATCTTGTGCTTCTGCACTAATGGCAAGCTCCATTTCTCCCACTCCCACAGGTTAGTACACCAGGTGCTAACTGCAAGACGTAAGGTATTGACTGTAAGACATTACCCTTACAGCACTACTGCTGAGGTCAAATATCCTTCTAGATGACTTCAGAGACATACTTTGGTTCCCAGCAAAGTAAATGAGGAACTCTTAATTCTGGTCCATTTATGTGATTGTTTATAAATACACATTGCCTTTCCCAAAGCCACAAACTCTGTGAAAATAGATTGATGTGCATAAACCACAGTGTACATAAACCTTGCACTGCAGGGGTTGAAGGAATGATTTTTATTGCTGTAAGATTTTTTCAACCAACCTTCATTCACTGAATGGCAGGGGAAATGCATTTTAGATGCAAATAGCACAAAAAATAAAGGAAGTGCAGAGGTTTCCATTGAAGGTTGTTTTCTGGTATCTTAGTCGATCTCCTAAAATCAAACACTTAAACAACAGCTTTGGAAAATGCTGCTCATACTTATTTTTGTGCAATTAAGGTCAGAGATGCTTTAATCATTGCTTGATTTAAGCAGAGCATCTAAATAAACTTCTCTATGATAAATTAAATACTGACAAAGAATAGGGTATTTCTGAGCAGGCATCAGTAACAATAAGAAAAGTCTGTTTAAAAATAAAAAAGGTGGCCAATAGACCAGCTTAAAGAAGTGTGTTGTCTTTTAAAACCAGGTTATTTATGAAAGTTCCTGTGCTTTCTTTTTTGACTCTTATGTCCTTGTTTTGGCAGGTTTAATGAAGAGTAATAGCCAGTTTAACATATCTTATGCTACTGATTTAAAATTTAAAGAAGGGTACAAAAACCTCAGTGTTTTCTTTTCCATCTCCAAACTGTTATCTGTGGAAACCACTCTGTATTCTAAGAAGAACAGTTTATAGCTTCAGCAAATTTTTATGAAATGAGTAATTATTAATATACTTCTTGTTTTCCTTGCTTTGTATCTGATTATTATATATTCTACCTGGTCATCGTTTCTTAAATTATAGTAATGAGAAGAGGTAGTAAATATCTCTGAATTATGGAGTAGATAGGAAAATGTAGCATAATTATAAAAATATATAAAGGGAAAATATTAATAACATCAAAATTACTGGTCATTTCTCATACCATTCAACACATAAAGAAATAGGAAATTTTCCACTTTTGTATTTATTCCTGAATACTATATTTTTAATTAAAAAAAACCTCACTGAAAATATAATTCCAGTGAAATATCTTTACAAAACCAAATATCATCAATTATCTAAACGTTAATATTAAAACACTGGAGAATCTACCACAGGTAGGAGATGGAATATATTTTATCTATTTCTTCTCCAATTACTGTATACTTTCTCTTATGTAAGTCCAAATCTTTGGATGACAAGATGAGCACCTGAAACTTCTCTTACGGTGTGACTTCGGTTCATTTAGTTTTGCCCTCTTATGCCATGCATCTCCTGAGGGAGAACAGAAGTGCTGTTCTGGGAATTAAGCTATTCAGATCTCTGTCCATTGGCATTCAAAATTATCTACTCTACTTTCATTCTCTGAATATGTTATTTGAAAAGCACAGCGACAGGAGTTAGAATTTACTGAATAAAAACCTAAGTGGTTTGCCAGGATACTCTGTTTATATTGACTTAGTGAAAATATTCACATCCAGCACAATCCCCACTTAGCTGTTAGCATAGGCTTCCCCATATTAATAACATCTTGTTTAAGCTTGCTACTCATCTCACATTAGTCAAAACCTGGATCAAAGCCAAATGAAGTTAACAGATTTACTCTAGTATAAATCTACTGTAAAAGAAATTATTTTTTCATGCAGATTGACTTGTCTTGCTTTTCAGATTTCTTTACCCATGCATGTAAAACAAGCCACTTTATATGCTGCTCAAGGATAAAAACCTATCATGCAGAAATTGAAATTTACATCCAATTTCTTTTTACCCAGTAATCCTATGTGTCAAAAAAGTAAAACATAAACAGTTCCTATTTCTTCTCAAATAGATCTTTTGAGTTCTCTACTCTTCTATGTCTGAAATTATTTTGTGCCTGCCTCTCCATATGTCAACTTACTAGAAATTTTAGCTATATATCTGTTACAAACATAATACCTTATCATACAGAATTATAGGTCAACTTCTGTGTTTTAGCAAGCTGTGCTTTCCCAGTAAATAATGCTATCTGATACAAGAAATAAAAGAAAACAAATGCTACAAAATTATACCTATATAGTAGTGTAATGTTCCTAAAAAAGTTGCAGTCACATACATTTTCCAGACCTATTTAAACTAACCATTCGGATTGATTCACTGGTGTCAGTATCAACAGAAGTGGAATCTTTCAGTAATATTTGAGAAAAATATATTTTGAATGCTTTATATTTGAAATTACTATACAGAGGGTGAAAAAAAATTAAATTATTTGAAAAATAAAAAGTTAAAAATATTCTGTCACATAAAGAAAAAGTGAAATAATTTTCAAAGAATGAATTTGACAAACACTGATTCATGCCTATCCACCAGTGATAATGGATATTTAGTGTGGTAAGAGTGTAAATTTCGATGGAAGGAAGGAAAAGAAATGCAATTCCTTTATTAAAAGAATTTAATATGAAAGAATCTCAAAAGTACACTTGAGAATCCAATGCTTAAAAATTATATTGTGAAGAAATCTATTATGTTAATCTTGTACTTCCTAAATAAAAATCAGTTTGTTCAGTACAGTGATTTAGACACCCTGTGGATACTGTATCACTGCTTACATTGTCTTAGCCCATATAATTCCTGGCTGCACCCATACAGAAAAGAACTGGATTTTTACTGTGCACAAAACCACTGGAAATGAAATTACACCTTAGGTCAGCCAAAATTATTGCGGAAGTACACAACACTGTGTACGTGCTCTCAGTAAAATACAATTCCCTTTCCCAGTACCAGGGGATATTTTTAAATATTAGAATAAATGCCTGGAGAGAGTTTACCATTACTGAAAAGCTCACACTTAAGTTAGATATGGAAAGTAAGAGAATTGCCCTTCAATTTCTGATGAACTTCAGTGTAGCCAACGTTTCACTTCAAGTACTGGATACGCAAATGGCTCAGGATAGAAGGAAGACTGTGGCAAATCTGTATGGTAAAATAATTTGTTTGATAAATGGAACAATGCAACAAAGATCATTACATGGTTACTCACTGGACTGAAAAAAAAAGATAATGAGATACAGTCAGAAGAACACTATATGGAACTAATAAAGTGGGACTAATTCCCAGATGACACCTGTTACAATTTCATTGTAGTTATGAGCTATGTGGAGCTTCATTGATTTATGACACCTGAAGGCATAGCTTAATTTCTGTATATTTCCAAAAAGAAATTTTTCCTACCAAATTGCCAACAGTATTCTGAATTTTCAGGTACAGTGCTTTCAAAAATGGGAAGTTTGTGCCTCTATTAATTATGTCATGCATGCCTTAGAAATTTTAGATTGAAAAGGATGAGTTAACTTAAAAACAATGTCATAATAATAACAGTCTGAAGAGACTGATAGGTAGGTACCTAGATGCAGAAATGGGCTATCAATCATACGTGAATGAAAGATACCCTTAGTTATGACTTAAAACATTCCAAATATAAATTATGTATTTCTTAGGTAAATAATCTTGTTAAATTCATAATGAGCAGACATGTACTTAGCAACTCCTAAATTCAGAGCATCATAGCTGAAAATATAGTGTGATAAAATAGTGTCACTTTCCACATTTCGCTTCATGACAGTCTGTGTATTTCTCGTATTAGTTATTTTGAAGCCAAGTACAGTATAGAACATGCAGTTTCCATAGTCAATGTACCTTATGGATATGTACATGACAGGAAAAAAAGTAGGATAAAGCAAGAGGACTAATAAAAATAACATTTTATATTTGATTTAATAAAAATGTCCTTGCTTTTCTGCCTGTAGCAGATCCAGCGAAAATCAGAGAAGATATATATAAAATATAGAATAAATTGTAGACTGCAAAAAAAGATGGAAGTTGTGAAAGTAGAAAAACAAAAAGAAGAAAAATGGAGGCAAAAGTGAAGCTAACAAACCCTTACAATTTGAAACTCAGAACTGAAAAATGTGAGCATTTCTATCTAAATTTCAGTTTTCACTAACTGATTTTGCAAACTTACCTGTGCAAGACAGGCAACACAAAACTTAATAGCTTGTACAGTTGTCTAAACAAAGTTATTTATACTAAATTATGCTTCTGCAGGCCATTTCCCTGATGGCAACGCCTGCTTATGCTACTGCACTAATTGTTCACCGTTACTCTTATGGTATTAGGCTCCCACCATTTTGCCAGTTCTTTCATATTGCTGTAGAAGATCATCAACGGTGCTGTGCAACGCTGCTGCTAATGAGGCCTCGTTCACATAAAACAAAATGAAGTTATTTGTAGTCAAGATCAGTTCCTCCATTTAACTTCTGGTGCATCATCATGAAACAAACAAACTGAAAAACCCAACAGGGCTGAGAAAAGCAGAGATGGCAGCATAGGGGTGGCAACAGATGACTGACAAAGATGAGGAGACAGGTGTGAATTGCTTTAATCCAGAATCACTTCAAAGGAAATGGTTCTGCTCTCCAAGACTGCAAGAAACTGTAAATGACAAAAAAACCTCTGAAGCTTAAGAAAAGAGAAAGCCAACATAGGGGAGATCAGAGGCAGAGTGGATTTGTAAACAGAAATAGCAAGTTTTGCGAGGAGGTGAAGCAATCATATGAGTAAACAGCACTGTTCTTTCACAGTTCACCTGCTTCATGTGACTCAGGGAGTGCAGCAAAGTCTGCAGCAACTCTGCAGAAGGAGTGGGGGATGAGTAAGCAGCTTATACAACTCAGAGGAGGAGATGCAAATTAGTCGTCTGTGGGACAAATAAAGAAATGGCCAGTCAAAGATCATAACCATAAAGCACAGAGCAAGACAAGAATTATAGGGTTAGTGGCTAGAATCAAATCCAACACAATGTGTAAAGGCAATAAGACAAGGAAAATATAATTCCAGGAAGTGAGAAGAGAAATGCTGAGCAATTTGCTGGATATTTATTCTTGACACTAAACAAGGGCACTAATGAGGCCATATTTGAAATGTCGTGTTGATTTTCTGTCTGATTCATTATCCTATAGATAAATATGACTATGGAAAAGCTACAGCTTTGGCAGACAGCTACATACATATCTGTGAAGTAAACAAGACCAGGAAAGGGGTCATAGCCTAGTGTTTGAATATCCACACTTTAACCCTTAGCTTGCTTTCTGGCACTGTACTGTCCAGGAACTCAGCTGACTAATTAAGGTCCAGCTTGACATTAGCACAGCTATTAGACTTTGCTACTGTTTCACCAAGAAAACTGGTATACACCTGTGATGGAGTCCATTTATTATAACAATGCAGACCAGAAAAGCAAAAATTCACAAGTTAAATAATTTAGGTGATGATGCTCATTGCCTCTTTCGAAGATCCATTTCAGCTTCCACCCATGCCAATTTATTTACTCTCTCCTAGTCTACATACATACCTGATTTCCTGGGCAGCCTTTTAGTTATATGCAAGTTCCATTCTGAGATCTCAAACCCCTTTAGAAACTTTGTAAACCTTGCAGTCCTAGGGAGCATGGAGTTAGCCTTCATGCAGCAAAAGTGAAGTATTGTTTGAGCATCTGGAAAACAGGTTGTGAATACGTGTACTGGCATAAATTCCTGAACTGTTGGTCCCTTAGTCAACAATAAATGACTGTAAAATGTGCAGATAGACTTTTAGAGTCAGAAGCGGTTTTGGATGGATACCTTTTAAAGAATATAAGAATATGCCATGGTCTTTTAAAGGCAATTCTGTGTTTGCACCAGGTATAAGAAGCTTGGCAGAAACAAACTAGAGAAACTTTGCAATTGCATTAAATGAAAGACCATAAAAATATACTAGTTTTAAGATTCAGACTACATAAAGAAAGGACACATAACAGTTTAGGAATGGACTTATTAAAATACTAATTCTCTCTTCAGTCTATATATTTGAATAATATTTCATTTGTATCATTTTTCTGAGAAGAAAATCATGTTTTGAAAACTTGAGAGTCTGTGTGATAGCACTGTGACATAGATCTTAAGTGGGTAATGTGGAATAGCCATAGTAAAAATGAAATGCATAAAATATTTGTCCATTGGCCATTCACCAGTGGACATGTGCTTTTAAAGGCCTTGTGACACTGAGGATAGAAAGAATATGGAGGGGGGGGGGAAACCCCGAGATCACACTCTGTAAAGTCTGCTTAGGAATTTCTTGAGCACAAGGATAATGAGATTTTCCCTTGTGGAAACAGCTTTCATGAAGGCATTTACACATTCTAGGTAAATTCTAATTAAATTCCACTTGCACATGCATGAACTAATGACCTCTACTGGGTAGATGTTATCCAAAGATGACTATAAATAAAATATATTCAGATTATCCTATGCCTGGAATGGCTGGTTTCCTATGCTTTTTCTGAATTCACTGTCCATATCTGAATGACCCATACCCAAATGGCATATAACTTTTACTAATGGGAGACTAATTGAGTCTCTTTAATAAGAATATTAATGATTTCTAGAAAAGAAAAGGTAATGCAAAAAAACATTTTCCTCTATTTAAAACATTTTAAAATAATTTGAGATTTTTCTCTCTTACTACACAACAGCTCCTCCAGTAATTTAATGTCAGTCCTGTTTATCCTTGACAAGGTAACAAACCATGAAAGTCAGCATTATTACCTTGGTAAAACCATGAAATCCATCATCTGCTACCATGATCTGTACAAGCCAGTGTAAGGAAGAGTATTAGAGTAGTGGCAAGTCATTTGAATCCCTGTCAGCTTAGTTCCTGCATGCATAAAGAGGAGACCAAGTTTATTCATATCATCTGCCCAAAGAGTGTGTCACAGGGTCCCTGCACCCAAATTTTAGCTCACTTTCTTCTATGGCCTTCACTGGTGATGGTAGGAAAACCATTTGTTTCAGTCAAGCAACACCTGAGGCTTCTGGATCGAATTAACCTTTTGAAGCTGCCAGCTACATCATTGGCCCTAATGTGTTTAACATGGAAATATATAGCATATAAACACACATTTTGTGGGAATAGCTCACAAGTCATCTATAAAATAAGTTCTGATAATCAGTTACAATGCAAATTATTCTACCTGTGGTCAACGCTTATCCAAAGAGGACCTCAGTTTCCAATTTCCTGCTCTCTGTTTTCTGTTAGCTCCCCTTCTTCAACCTCCACAGCATCAGAAGCAGAGAGGTAGTGTTGGTAATGTGATGACTCACTCCTAGCACCTTGTGCTTTTAAATAGGGCCACTTCATAGAAGTACAGTAGAATGAAGCACAAACTCACAATCTTTTAAGTTCCTTTAAATTCTGACCACAGTTAAATTTGGTTGAAAAGGGAAAGAATCTACTAAAGGAAAAGAAAAAACCCTATTAAAGTACATGTGATTCTATGGAGGAAATATATATATAAACACTTCTAAAATAAAATGTTTCATCTTCTTTTCCTCAAGGATGAAAGACCTGGTCTCAACTTTTTAGCTTTCATTTTCACATGAGAAATCCTACATATATGTTAGCTCTTATACAAGCTTTTCTTTGAGACTTGAACAAATTCTGAAAGCTTCATGACCTTTCTGCAAAAGCTTGATTTTTCACCTGTGACATTCATAAGCAAATGCAGGCTCTTGTTCTAAAAAAGATATAATTAAAGATGTCTTGTGTTTAGCCCCAGTCAGCAACCAAGTACCACGTAGCCACTCACTCACTCCCCCACCAGTAGGATCTGGAAGAGAGTCAGAAGAAGAAAAGTGAGAAAACTCGTGGGTTGAGATAAATACAGTTTAATAGGGAAAGCAAAAGTCATGCATGCAAGCAAAGCAAAACAAGGAATTAGTTCATTGCTTCCTATGGGCAGGGAGGTGTTCACCACCCTCAGGAAAGCCAGGCTTCATCATGTGTAATGTGACTTGGGAAGACAAATGGCATAACTCTGAATGTCGCCCCATTCCTCCCACTTTATATACTAAGCATGATGATCTAGAATAGATATGATATAGAATATCCTTTGGGTCAGTTGGAGTCCCAGCTGTGTCTCCTCCCAGTTTCCCACAAACCCTCAGCCTCCTTGCCAACATGGCAGTATGAAAAGCAGAAAAGACTGGCTCTGTCGTTTCTTTCAGCAGACTGTAAGCACTGCTCAGCAATAACATAAACATCCCTGCATTATCAACGCTGTTTCCAGCACAAATCCAAAACACAGCCCCATACCAGCCACTGTGAAGAAAATTAATGCCACCCCACCAAAAACCAGTGCAATTGCCCACAGTATTTATTATTAGGGTTTTTTCAACTGATGAGAACAATAAATAAACCGTGTACCATTTATTTTAAAATAATAGATATCATAGATTCTTTTTCAAGAGGGATACAGTCATTCTTTGTCATGTAATGGTGGTTTAAACTTTCATAAAAAGAGAATCATAGAAAGGCTTGTGTTGGAAGGGACCCTAAAGATCATTTATTTCCAACCCCATGCTGCTCATCCACTGGATAAGGTTGCCCAGAGCTCCATTCAATTTGACCTCGAGCATTTCCAGGGATGGGGCATCCACAACTGCTCTGGGCAAACCATTGCCGTGCTTCATTAAGAGGGTTTATATCTCAATTTTCAACATGATGCAGGGGTATAAAGTAGTATTACTAAGTATATTACAACAGCTACAAGTCACATACGCATATTTAGATGACAAACTAAACCAGCTGCATGTAATTTTTATCTGGTAGAAATAAAAACACCACCTGGCTCTTCCTCTCTGTTAAAAGCATTTCAGGAATAGACATATTATATGTGACAAATTGATTTTTACAGCTTTTGGATTTATTGCTTGGTGTCCTTTATTCCATTATGAAGTCTTTTAAAGGCCTATGATTAACATAAAGCAACATATGAAGTATTATTTTTTACAGAGGTTTGTTCAAAGACATTTGCTGGTCTAAACCCTATGTCCTGCACTGATTTGAGATTATGTAATCCTCAGGGCTGCTTGTGATTCTCTGCCTGCCTGCAACCATCTTCCTTCCCCACTTCCCCCACCCCCCTTTACTAACTACCATCAACTTCTCTCATTTACCTAATTCTGTTCATGACCCCAGAAGAGATCATTGGTCCTAAACTGGCAACACCCTTTGGGCTCCTGATAGTACTCTCCAGCTCTCCCAAGACCATTAGATTGGCTAGTGTTAGAAATGAGGAATCCACTATCTACAGCATGTGCAATTCCCTGCTTGTCAGGAAAATAAACAGGAGGTGTGCCCTGTTCAGTGTGAGGGACCCGCAATAATAAAAGGTCCATAACTAATAGTTTTTCCTAAAAATAAATAAAGAAAAAGGAGCAGCAAACTATGTTATCTAGACATTAGATAAAGGGGGGAGGGGGCAGGGGATGAAGGGAATCCTAACGGATGCTCTCCCTTTGACTTAATTCGAAGTTTGAGCTAAAGTGCAGACATGTTCATGACTTATTCATATCAGGCCGTATGAGTGAAAGTAATGTCTTATTCCTGAAATCAAGATATTACACAAATGTACCTCTTTACTTAACTCTTGTTAAAAAAGTTAATGTGACAATTCATAACTATAAACTGGATGATTTCAGTATATACTTGCTGCTATCAAATCTAGATCTCTTTGAGCCTGAGATGCTGGTGGTGTTGAGAAAATAGCACTAACAGGAAAAACTAATTTTTTTTTTACAATTAATAACTTACAAATATGGACAGATACTTAGATGAACTTTTTTTTCATTTAATTTAGGAATAATAGCACAAATTCTAAATCAAGGACATCTCCACTGCTCCAAGTGATTAAAATATGCAATGCCAGAAAGACTAATTTATCAGTACAACTACTTTCAGCCATACTATAAGAGCTAATGCTTTTTTTAATATGCTATTGCTGTTATAAAAATTCAAACCACTCATTAACTGTCTGTAACAATTTTTATGGATTTATTGCTTAATTAGGTTTGTACTTTTATTTGACAGAGGTTATTAAATACAGCATATACTCCTCTCAAGTCCGTGTAAAAGCCCAAGTCAGTTTTTATGGGAACCTATATTAAAGTGCAATTCAGTGGAAAAATAAAATCTCTTAATTCACTTCAGGGAGTCTTCTTATGGCCTATTATAACAAGTATCTATTTATTTACATGTTTTCATAATTTTTTTCTGACATTTTTTCTGATTAAAGAAAGATATGTTTTTAAATACTAAATGATGATTTTTCTCCCTCAAACACCCATCTGCTCCTTCTCTGTGGTGCTGTGGTTAAACAATGTTGGATTTATGGTACCTTCCTCAGGGAAAGATGGTGGATACTATGAATGTCACAGTCCCATTTCTCTTAAGCCCAGGGAAGCTGTGCATGCCCCAACCCTGTAAGTGTTCAAGGCCAGGTTAGACTGGGCTTTGAGCAACCTGATCAACTGGAATGGGAGTTGGAACTAGATAACCTTTAATTTCCCTTGAAACTCAAACCATTATATAATTCTATGATTCTTCTGGGACAAGCAGGAAGGGAACACTCTTTGTCAGCAGACATCTAATCCAACTTCTGACTTCAAAAGTTAACCATAATGGACCAAAATAAATATTTTCCCAAATGCATACAAAGAGCAAAGAGAATCATCTAGAAAAATATCTGAAGGAAGCAAAATTAGTTGTGCTGATTTTTTTTTTTGGTATGAGATTTAACTATGTCTTGATAATAAAATGTCAAGGAGAATTAGTAATTAGACAAATTGACCTCCATTCTGCATGTCATGCTCAACATGTATTACTGCACTGAAGTGAACACGGTGTAGGTTTTACCTCCAGCAATGGCTGTCCTGTCCCACCTGCACAAATAACCACTTGCCATGTGGGACAAGACCCTGTTATTCAATCTGTCCAAAGATCCTGCTGCTAGTTTAGTGTCAGCCCAGTGTATTGCCATGGAAGAGTCGCTGGCATTTCTCACTTAGCAGACATGCCTGTAATGCGGGCACAGAAACAGAGGTCTCATAAGCATTTCCAAGTCTCATGGAATTATCCTAGCCAATATGATATTTCTGGCTGGCAAAATAGTGTACTTCTCACATGAATTTTATTGACCCTGGCATGTAGAAGGAGAAACACAGATAATAAAGTTACAGAGGATATGAAAACTATGAGGGAGAAACGCAGGGATTAATGACAAACTGGCAAGCCTTCAAAGTGCTCTGAGGTCTCTGGTGCTTAGAATGAAATTCAATCCTACTGAGGGCACAACAAAATGCCTATGCTTCACTGTAACTTTGTTTAGAAAGCTTAAAACTCTTTCTTATGCTTCCCCTAGCATGGGCATGAATTTCCAACTTCAATATATAGTCTGAAAAGACTTTTTTTTTAAAAAAAGCTGAGTGAGAAAAAAGAACCAAAGAAACTAATTTAAATAATTTTGCACTTTAAAAAACCCACTGAAAGTGCTTTGAAATCTCCAGTCTAAAAGAAAAGATTTATATAAAGCCAACAGAAGTGGCAAGCAGTTTCAGGGCAAAACAAATATGCATAGTTTTCAACACAGATCTAATATTTAGGAATAGGAATAGCTGAAAAGAGAGACTAATTGTCATAACTACGCCTAACAAATGTTTGTGGGAATATATTTTTGGGCCTAAAAAAAAGGGAATAAGGTTGAAAACTCATCACATATCAAAAAGATTGGGTTTTGTGTTTCTTTAGTCAGACAGAGGTCCTTGGGAAGCAGAAACATTTAGAAAATTGTTATTGGTGTGCAGACATTGGGGCTTCCAAAGCACAAAAGAAACAAGAATGTAAGAAGTCATACATTTCAACCTTAGAAACTATAAATAAATGAAAATATTGAATGATAAAAACTTACAGGTAACAAGGATTTCAGAAGAACCTTTAACAGGCTAATGACAAGCAAACTCACCTACAACTGACCAAAAATATTTCCATTATTGTCCTACTGGACTGGGTGTTATGAAGTGGTATTTGACTGAAATTGTAACACCAGGCTAGACTGTCTCTCCTCGGAAACCAGGTTTGAGAGCAATATTTTCAGTAATCTGTTGGTAAAATTTTTTCAAATGTAATCCAGAGAGATATGACAACAGCCTGTTAGGGCCTAGGCTGTATTTCTGTGTCCTCAAGGAGAGGATCTTGGAATTACGAATGCAAAGACCTGGCTGTTTCTCTCCCTTGTATGCTCCCCTCCTAAAAGCTCCTAGTTCTCTTCTCCTACAGCTGTAAGTAGCAGACAAGATATTTTTTTCTCTCCCATCCCAACTGCTGTTGCCTCCATGTCTGCCATACTCTGTTTTCTATTATCCACCTCAGACACAGGAAAGAAACCATAAGGAAAGGAGAGATGTTGGCCAACACATGGGTAGCAGTGTCCCCGTGTGCACATGGGTTTTAGGGACAGAGGTTTTAGCCTCTCATCTCTCCCTCGACTTGGAATCTGCTGTAACATAGACTGTCATTTGCATTTAGTGAGATTATTCTAGTGCATGAATTTACTGCCACAAACATTGGTAAACATGAAACTTTGAAGGTATTGAAGTAAAAAATAAGTCATGTCAGTATAATGATGGTACAAACGAGGATGAGCCTAGAGTTGCTGCTAAAGGGGACTAACTCACACTTTGGTTTTATCAATATTTTTTTTCTACCTTCCCAATCCGGTATTCAGTATCCTCTATCCTTTTGTGAGGAGCCCTTTAAAGATGCAATAGATTTCAAAGCCTAAAAATGCACTATGTCAGTTATGATTACATTTCTGAAAATAAAGTTCCAAAGGAACTTTTTTCTTAAATTTGGTACCATTGCTTGATAATTATGAAGGCTTTTACACAGAGATGATTAAGTTTTAGCCTACATAAGGGCATTACAAAGAAATCATACCTGGAGCTTACCTCTATCACTGACAGGGCATGGACTTGTAAGTCTATATCCACAGGACAGGATCACATCAAGACTAGCATCCTAATAAAAAAGGATTTTAAAATTTTAAAAGGCAAATGGCTTTAAAGAGAGAACAGTAGCAATTTAAAATAGGTGGAGCCTGCCTAGTACCCATTCAAACACAGAAACACTGCACAGCTTTCAAACCACTTCTTAGTTGCTTTTGCAGACATTCCTCATGTTATTTGCAACACTGAGGGAAAAAATATATAGCAGAATAATTAATGACATTAGCACATCTATTAGTAATGTCGATGAGCAAATAGTTATTCCTTAGAATTCTGTTCATTGGTACATACATAACATATTTTTTATTTTTAATTTACAGATTTTTGCCAGTCCACCACAATTTCTCAGGTAGATACATAAATAATAATACTTCTAGTCCTTAACTGGACAGGTGCAATTATAGCACTGATGAACCACCAATTCCTTTAAATGGAGGAAACAGATAAATGGCATTAGAAATTGGAAAAAAAAAAAAGTCTCTTTTCCATTGTGTTCATTGCTTGAGTCAAGATTCCTTGAAAAATTAGACTTTTGCAAAATTTATTGACTATGCTATACTGGAATTTTAAATTTAATTTTGTCTCATCTCATTCTTATAAAGTAATTCTTCATGTCTAGTCTTAACTGCAACAATGAAGCTAGATGTTTGTGTGACTTGTTGTCTAAACTGGCATAGAGAACAAAGGCTTCGGAGGCCTTCTGGCCCACATGTTTTATATTGTTTCAGTATGCATGAGCTTAAAATAAAATATCAGTTGCACATGAAAGTTTAAAATTTACCCTCATATATTTGTTTAAAATTTATTGGAAAGCACATATAAATTTGGAGCAAATATACCTAAAGCACATGGATCATTTTTGTGAATTCTCCAGACTAGTTTTTATATCAGGAGCTCAACACTCATTTATTCTTTCAAAAATACCCTTTCTGACCTGTCAGACTCCAGCACTCTGCTTTCAAGACTCCCTCTGGATCTATTCTACACACTTTGACCCAGCTTATTTGGGAAGCCATAATCTTTTATGCTCAACTCTTAGATCTCTTAAGGCCAGAAGGGACCTCTATGGCTGTGTCATCTGTCTGCCCAAATAATATAAGCACAGAAGCCTCCACCCATAATTTCTGCCTTAAGCCCATCGCTTTCATCTGAATGGTAACTTCTCTTTTACAGAAGACACATAATCCTGAAAGTCAAAATAGACTGTAAAAGTGGGCATTGTCAAATCTCCTTGAAGCCTCTAGCAAACTATTTAATCAGAGGATTCCAGCACTGCAGCTGTTGTCTAGGAACAATTGTATTTTCTGCCATATACTACATGATCCAGAATTTGCTGTTCCTTCTCTTGCATTGCTTGAATACTTTCCACTGGACATATCTTAGTTCATCTCAGAGCAAGCAATAAATGCCTTTGAACCACCTCTTGTGGTGGGTTCTGCATATCATGGTAGGAAGTAACGTGTAAGAACTTTCTCTTAACGACACCTAACACTTTCTCACAGGACGGAAAGTTTCTCCTGATCTTCTAATACTCCCTTCAGTGTCAGGGTGGGAAGGGATAGATAACTAGCAGGACTGCCCTTTGGATATATGTGGTGTGTTTCCTCACAGTGTGATTATGTGGCTACTTTTCGTTTTGCTGCCTGACAGGAGCCTCTGTTTTGCCTTATGAAGCATCTCAGAATGAAGGGAAAGAGCAATGTCACCAGGGAAAGAGGCTGAAATTACAGTAAGGCAAGTGTAGCTGGTTTGTCTATACTGTCAAGTAGCTGCTGCTGCAAGAGAAAAGGGAGGTTTAAGTCTCCCATGTGCTGAATGCTCTAGCTATTATGCTGGAGCACTTTTAGACATGTTAAGCATCATCATAGCCTTCAAAAGGATAATGACTGTCCTAAAACTTTACCTTCCTCTTTTTTCCACTCATGAGGTTGTTTACATGATTATGGCATTTAGCATTTGACCCAGTTATAAATTAAGGGTACATGTCTTTACTGTGTAATAGGAACAGAGAGAAAACAGAGCAGTCTAGAGAAGATTTTCACACTTGCCAGAATGAGAGCACATGCAAGCCTTGTAATGTGAATCTTCCTCACCCCACGGGTTGGGTTTATCTCACAACTTTTCTACAGTTCACTTCACCTATGACTTCCCACACCATCCCTACAGACTTGAAAGGTATCAAAGACAATATTGTATAAGACATTTCTCTTCAGTTAGCATTTGTCATTCATGTAATGCACAAATTTTCCTTCTAGAAAGGACATTTGTTGTCTATAAGGATAACTGTACTATAAATTTCACCTATTATGTCATATACGAAGTCCATCTGCAATTTCTAAAACTCTACAAGGTTCAACCCAGAAGACCTACCTTTACCATGTTCCTTAAACGTATCTAACAAACCCCTATCTACAAATAGCTCACAGATAGAAGGGGTTATAAATCTAAAGACAGGATGAAGAAGAAGAGCTATGAAATAGAGACCCATCAGGTAAAACAATGAAGTTTACTTGTAATATGTCTACATTAGGCATTGTTAATTAATGAATTAATTTCAAAATATTTCTAGGGTTTTTTGATAAAATGGGCTATATCTTTAAGTTTTCATTGATGAGTGTTGAAAATTTGTAAGCAATAAAAAATATTACCATCTACAAGATAAGCAATTTTTCCCTCATTAAAGGAAAGTAGCTGAGCCTATAAGCATAGAACAGATGTCTACTTTATTCTATGCCTTAGGAAGATTATTTGACAAATAATACAACTGGGAAAACCATCCCTTAGTGTTTACACTGCCTGTATACACTGCCTGTTAAGTACAGCACTGATGTTACCATTCCTTGCTTACAGCTGTTGACAAGTTTACACAGTACATTGTGATGTTCTGGATGATGTCTCAGAAAGCACACTGAAGAGCTTAAGCAAATACACATCAGAGTCAAAGAAATTACAAGAACATTTTGTGGTTGTGTTTTGGGGGCTTGGGGGTTACTTTTCTGCAGGAGAAATAATCTGGTTTTTGTTAATTTGTAATGAGCAGATTCACAGTAAGAATAGATAAAAATCTTTCTAATCTAACAACTACAGAATACCCTTGATAATAACTGAACAACTGTTAATGAATTCATTAGCATATAACAAAAGAAAATAATAGCCTCATTTAGCCATTTCGCACATTATTTCTGTGCAGTTTCAGCAACCTTTTAAAATGTGTGAAAATGAGGCAAATCTTGGATTTTTAAGTAATATAGTAATAATCTTCACTACATTAAAAAGTATTAAAATACACCCTTTTTCAAAAATATAACCAGCTATTCTCTTGGCTCGTTACTGAATAAATCAAAAGTGATGGAAGGAGAGTCCCAAAGAGCCCACAGTTAGAATTTGGAATACATTTTTTAAAAATCCAATTTTGTAGCTAAAATGTTTTGGGTCATGGCATGGACAGTATCTAATAGTTTTTTAAGATGTAAGACTGAGGCCCTCTTGTAACTGGAATAGAGATTCTGATGATGCTGTAATGGTATATCTATAAAGGGAACGGGCAATACAGGCTAAAGAACACTCTGTTATTTGGATACCACTCACTCATGCAGTTCGTCTAAGCAGAGAACTCAAGAATCCCATTTCACTTCTTTCACATAGCAATGAAGAGTGAGTGGACAGTTTTGCCCTTTGTATTGCACAACAAACTGCATTTCATGTCCACTTACTTTGTTTATCTTTCCCAAATTCTGTCACACGCGTCCTTCATTATTATTGCTTGTAATGTACTTATGAGTGGTAGGACCCCAGTTACCTAGAGTACCTCATGAAACTCCTTTTGATTTTAAGTGTCTTGAGATATGCTGTTGTGTTGATGTTAATAAGGAAGCTCCAGTTTGTTCCTGATGACCTTATTAGCTGCATCCCATCAGTAGACACAATTATTTGGGATCTTTCCCCAGCCCTCAATGAAGCATCAATGTCAGGACTTTCCTAAATGCAGCAGCTAGCCATTATGATCAATAAAGAATGAAGAAAAATCGACTGCTTGTGAATGGCACATCTGAGCAATCTATGCGAAGGTTTAGAAGGTAAATAAAAGATAAAGTAGCATGATTCTGACAAAGACCAGAAAATGTTTACACTTCACTTTTCACTCTACTCCATGAGCTTTAAAAGGTCAGCAGCCTGTTTACACAAGGGAAGCACTTCTATTTTGTGGGTATCTATGAAATATTGCAAACACTTAAAGTTGCTTTTTCCTATTGGTAAAGTGCTATTTTCCTTCTCCAATAAAGGACAAAATATGTGAAATTTTAGATTTAATTATAATTTAAACTCAAGGGGAAAACATGATTCTCCTTTCAAATATGTCTAATTTTAAATATGTCTAATTAGGGATGATATTTAAGTAGAATTTACAAATGTATTTGTATATGCACCAATTTATACATATAAATATGCGCATATGCACTCCAGATACAGGTGCTGTGCAAATTAAACAATGTTGTCTTGCAAGTATACACAAATATACATGACTTTGGTTTGCCCGACAAAGAGTATTATAGAAATACAGGTGTAAAGAGTGAAAGAGTATGCCTAGCCATGTGGCCAGCACACACCCATTGTTCAGTAATTCAAAGAGAAAAAAATATAAAAAATTTCTCCTTTCCTCCAGAATTAGCAATATAACTGGCTTGCCTTGAATGCAGAAACTTCGCAACACTAGGAAGCTGTAGAGGATGTATTCACTCTTTCAGAGGGCTTCAAAGCTCAGAGATATAGTAAATTCATCTGAATCAGCCAGTAGATAGGAAATATGATCTCAGAATTGCCTTAAGTGGAGGAAACTGCAATTTAAAAAATCCCCTCTCCTCCACCGAGGTGTGTGTATGTACATAACAAGTAAGGCATAGAATGAAGTGATAAACATTTTTTTTCTGTATTACATAACTATTGTCTTCTTTACTCTCTGGTGAGCAGTGACAGGACCTGAGGAAACGGCGTGAAGCTGTGTCAGGGGAGGTTGTTTGAATATTAGGAAAAGGTTTTTCACCCAGAGGGTGGTTGAGCACTGAAACAGGCTCCCGAGGGAAGTGGTCACAACACCAAGCCTGACAGAGTTCAGGAAGTGTTTGGCCAATGCTCTCAGGTACATGTTATGATTCTTGGGGAGGTCCTGTGCAGGGCCAGGAATTGGACTTCCATGATCCTCTGCTGGACTGATTCTGTCACGAAGAAAGCTTACCATGGAAAAGTATTAACCTTTTGTAACCTTTCATAATCTTGAATTGTGTTTCAGAAGTGATTATTCTGAAAGGGAAATTTCAATGAGAAAACCAAACTTTTACCCCATTTGAACTCAAGATAAGAAATGTGAAAGGTGGGAGAAGAAAAATCATCATGGCATAATACACCCACTGAAATGCACAGTGGTTTTACCTCTGAGAGCACATTTGGAAAGCCTGACTACTTCTGCTGGCTCTGGAAAATCTCACCCAAAATGCAGATTCTTGTAAAGCAAACCATCAGTCAAACAAGTGAGAAGATACTAATTCCCTTGTACCACTGAATGACTTAAATACAATTTTGTAGCAAAGTGCTACTGGTGAATCAAGCAGATTAGTTATATGTGTGCGTACACAGTTTATTGGCTAGAGAAAAAGAATTTCAAATTACTTGAAACACATGCTTTTGCTTTGTATCTGTGTGAAATACCAGTCTTCATGGAACTAAAATTTTGGATGTAAACTGCCAGAATTCTTCACATAAATTATTCACAGTTGATAATTTCACTGGCTCTGGTACCAAGAACAAATAACACACTTTAAATACACTGCAACATTATATGAGCCAAAAGAGTGATGCTTCCAGCAACAAAATCACTGACAGTCTTGTAAAGACTGTTTGGCTAGCCCCTTAATGCTATTACCACCAGTACGTCCTCTGAGAGCTTTAACTGGACAGGTCACCTGGCTGGTGACAAATTGTGGCACTTCAGCCCAATTTGCAGATTTTTATTCAACTCTGTTTTAAGCAGCCTTGTCCAGGAGGCCAGCACTGTCATGCAATATGTGCAATGAAGCACAACAATAAAAGGATGGTATGACTGGACTGAGTGATGAATAGAGATTGGTTTGTATTGATGGACAGTATTTGTGCAGACACTGGAAATTTGTCTCTATCCTTCAGGAAATCATAAGAGATGGCTGGAGGGACACAATATGGTTCTCAACACAAAGTTCCTATAGACAGTGAAAAGGTCACTTTTTCTCCATTCACCGCCTTTTTTTTTTTTTGTATTTACTACAGTCCTTAAGATTTCAGTTCAGAAGTATCAAATTCTTGTCATTTTTTGCTTCCAAAAGTTCAAATTGCTACATTCCCATAAGTAATGCTTCTGATTTTATCTCATCTCTTGCTATCATTAGAAAGGACTTCCAGTTTGCAGCCATATCTTAGCAGAGGCCAAAACTGGGAGTTTGGCCAGTAAAATGTTTTTTTTATTACTATTTTCTAACACAAGATATACTTTAGGTCCAGAACAGAAACCTGTTTTAGCTTGTCAATCCTTCAAGATGTCTTCTGGTGAAATAAAATTTTGAAGTCAGTAATAAAACTCACACTTATTCTAATGGGACTATGATTTTCCTGATAATGAGGGCTGAAAGTATCAGAAGTAAATACATTCTTCTAAGGTTTCCCATCAACTCATCAGCACAGGAGGGTTAATCAGCTCAGATAAGTATCCAAAAGGAACTGGCTGCCTAGCTGAGTGAATTCTGAATGTTAATTCTCTCCAGGGAAAAAAAATATAATAGGTTAAGTTCATAACCTCGTCTCTAGATTGAATTAGGTAAAATATTATGATGAGGTGATTTATAGCAATTGAAACTCTACTCCTATGGAGTGCAAGGATAGCAAAGATTGGTGAAGTAGCATGTTTTTAAGTATTAATCAAGGGTAATAAAACTGATTCCACTGTACAGATACAAATGATAAAGAAATTTAGGTAAAACATATTTTTTCTTCATTAGAGCACACATTAATCTCTACATGTTTTTGGGGAAAAATACTAAGATGTGTACGTCAAAAAACTAACTAAATAAATATGAACCAGAAGCAACTGCTCAGTGCATTTTCAAAGACTCTTTTGCTCAGTATTTATGTTTGGCAGATCACCAGACAGCACAGCCATCAACAAACACTGAGAAACTGCCAACATCAAGATTAAAGAATTAAACAGCCCAAATGCACCAAACTCTCTTCTTTGAAGGTTTATTAAACTTTAAATAAGTTCACTGGAAATTAGAAATCCCATTTGTTCTGAGCCTTTTTGTGTCATACTCCCAGACAAATGCAACACTCCATCTTTCAAAGGCAGGTATACTAGACAGCCCTGATCCACAAAGTTAGTTGCACTAATTTTGCTCTACCATGTGTCTTTGCAGCAATCATGACTGCCTTTGATCCTGAAGAGCCCACCTATTCTTAAAGGCATGTCAGGGAGGTTGAACATACTCTATATCTCACAGCATCAATCCTTTTCTCTCTCTTTCTGTCTCAGTAACTTGACCTTCTCTAGAGCTATGTAAGCTCCCTCAGTCAGGGGGTAATTATCCACTTAGTGAGTGGATAATCTTCAATGAGTTAATATCCTCTGTTGCATCTGTTTGTATACACTTATGATGTCTTGTCCTACGTTCCTCCTCAGGAGAAAAAAACACCTCTGAAAACCTAACTGGTGCATGATTCTAATACGTTGAAATGAAAGCCTGTCATGACAGAACTCACCAAGAAATGCTGATCCCACTGAAATCAGTAGAATGTGCCCTGCAATGCAAAAGAAAATCATAAGGGGTGTTTTAGGTTAATGCACAAACATCACTTTCTGCTGAGTTAAGGCTGTGTTTACCTTAAGGCAGGGCTGTCTGTAGGTAAACTGTACTCAGCCTGATAAGGCACCAGCAATTCTAAAGGCTCTTGCATTGCTGGAGAGCCTCCCATGATTCTGCTTTTTCCTGTGAACTGTCAGACTGTAGTTGCAGAGCAATCGTGCTGCATTTCATGGATGAAAAGAGAGCATACAGAACTAAACCTGGCAATGCTAGAGGTGGCATCTTGCTTCCTACTGATCAGACTTCAGTAAAATTACCAGATTTCCATCAAATCACTTTGTGTCCTCAGTTAAAGTTAATTGCAAACCCTTGTCAAAGAATGAAGATGCTATCATAATGGACTTGTACCGGCATCTAAAATTAATGATAATATACCCTCTTCAGTGCCAGAAAAAATTAATATTACTGTGGTAACAGTTAAAGGTTTTCTCAGAACCATTAATTTCTACATCTACATAGTTTATTATTTTTTCAATTGATTTTTTTCCTCAGCATCTTGTAAACAGATCCTGAGATCTGATTGAAGTGCAAAATATTCTTTTCTGCATGTTTAGTCATTGAGAAGTCCCTCCTTTTGCTCCAGATGAAATCTTGTCTCTGCATAAGTGAGTGTCAAAATTAGCGTTGAGTTCATTGTGACTTTGAATTTCAGTGCTAGTCTAATTATGCACAAAATGCTGGCATTTATAAAATATGGCGTAAACTGTAGAGCTAAAGTGATGACTGACAAGACTTTGCATGTGGGAAAAACAAAACGTAAAATATCAGAAAGCAAATACAGTGCTTTGGATGTTTATTTGTTTGGTCATTATAACCCAGAATTTATTTAATCACTTGTACCTTTATATTTGTTGGTTATGCTAAAAAAAAAGAAAACTTTTGGCTGTTTCTCAAATGAAGAGGTAATGTTCCAACATTCATTTTCAGCCAATTTGGTCTGGGTCTCTTGTTGGTACAGAGGTTAGCCAGGACTGTAAAATCTGTTTGCACTGAAGTAATATTCATATTAATGAGAATTGGTTGAATCTGTCTGGAGAAAATAACTCTTAAAATGTGCACAGGTTGGTACTATGAATTTCAGTAATGGCAAAGTAATACTGAAATACTTTCCTTGAGGAAAAAAAGGTTAGATCTCATTAGAAAAGTTAAGACTCTGTATAAAAGCATCTACATAATGTGAGCATTGTTTAATCTGTACTACTAGATGTGCAAACAATTTCACATAAGATGCTACTCCTCCAAGCAGTTCAGATGTATGAGTGTATTAGAAATTTTAGACTTGCTGGCTTCAAGCCATCTATTGTTTTCAATAAATTGGATAGAAATGGAAGGCAGTTTCATCTTTCACTAACCTTTTACAGTGTTTCTCGCCCTCTTGCAAATTCAGTGAACCTTCAGCTGGCTACTATAAGTTATCCAACTTTCTGCATTCATTTTCAGAACTCTTAAAGATTGTACCTCTCATTTTCAGAAGAAAATGTACCTTTCATCTTAAAGCTCATACCTTTCATCAACTACTGCATCATCACACGTTATTTCAGTGATTAAGTACAGTTATGAACCAGTACATGTTACAAAAGGCCACCAGAGCATTTAAAAATTGAGCAACTTGAAGGAAATTGATAATAAGATAGTCACACAATAAAGGCTTTTATTAATTTAATCATAAAATTCCCTTATTTTGCATGTTATTGGGGTACAGAAAGCAGATTCAATTTGAAAGTAAGTTATAAGTAAAGTGATAAAGTAGTAATGAAAACAAAGCATTTCAAGTTACAATATGTAATAGCATTTTATCAGGTTGTTAGACAGACCTATAGATTTTATTACAGGTTATATTCCTAGCCGCCGCTTGTCGTTAGAAATGAGATGGGCTTGTTCCGTTATTCTTACTATAATGTTTTGCTCTTTTCTTTTTTAATGCATTCTCAAGTTTTATCAACATATACAATAAATACAGTGGCTCTCCTGATTTCTTATCTAGTACTACGTTTTTTTTTTCTAAGGACCTCCAGGAAAGTTGTGTGTTGTTTTCCATGAACCTCAGACTTCTTAATTAGACTTACACTTAGAAAACAGTTTTTTATTTTTCACCTTCACAGCAGTGTTGAAATTTGATAAAGATAGAATTTGCTGATATAGAAATAAGAAATAGAAATTAGCCAATTACATGCTGATAATGGAAAAAGAAGGTACCTTCTATAGATATCAAATATTTAGCTTCTCCTCTCATTCTCATTGGATGGTCAACATCTTCTTATGCTAAAATTTTTGTAAGTAAAATGTCAAAAGTGTAACTTACATGTTTTATATCTGTGCATTACCACAAATGATTATTTTTTATGTATTATTTAATCAATTAAGTATTAATGAAAAAATAGATACCTGTGAAACAGTATGGCTACTTAGACAGATGTGATGGCAATTGAGAGAACATATAAAATTGAATGAAACTCATGAAGCATCCCTTAGAGTACACATGGAATCAAAGAGCATGACAAATCAAGCTGGGTGAGAAAACTAAAAACATTCGAGTTAGTCACCCTATATAGCTAAGAGCACACACTGTGTTGGACATATGAAAACAAGAAGGAAAGTAAATAGAATTAAAGAAAGGGAAGCAATTTCTGAAGGCGCTCGTTTTGATGTCTAGAAGGTGCTGTTGCAGGGCTGGTAATTTTCTATGACTGAAAATATGTTCGAGAAACTACAATTTGACATTTTCCACCCCACTCCATCTCACACATTTCTGCCTGTTGGTTCATATACCTGTAGCAGATTTCCTTTTGGCCTTGGAAACACTAATAATGCAAATACTTCAAAAAGAAGCACCCAGCACTAGAGGCTTCAGTAAGATCACCTCTCTTATATAAAAGTGTTTTCTTAATTTTTCTCCCCTCAAAATCATACCCAACATCCTGGCCATTCAGCAATCTAGTCCACTTCAATAGTGTGCACAGAAGTTATGAATATATATTTAATTTGGTGTATAAAAATCACAACATGTTATGACTAAGTTGACTTTTGTCAAGCATTAGCGTAACCAGTGAGTTCTGCCTGTCTTCTCTCCAGGAGAAGAGTAGGTCTATTCTGTTTGGTCCACAAACATACAGGGATTTGTAAGACTTCTACCTTTTCTTCAAATTTGATAAAAACTAGTGAATAGGTCTCACAGTTTTTGGAAAGAGAGGGAAAGTTAACCAGATGAAACTGGTTAATCAACATCCTGCCAGCACTATCACAATAAATATTACTCCTTTAGGAAATCAGGTTAGAAGTACAAAAGGACACAAAATTTTGGAGGGAGAAATCTTCCCAGTGTTTACCTGCACCTGGTTTAAGGTTGTATGTGTTGCCTACCTTGTTTGATGGGTGGGGAATACGGAGCTGAAGAGAAACACTCCTCACACACACCATTGTCAGTCAGAATAACCTTAATGCTGAGTATGGCATTTTTTTCTTTACAGCTGCAATTTCTATTCCTGCTGGGTTAATTTGTTGTTTGGAAATGTCTTTTGCATGAACGAGCATTTTGCTAGTAGAGAATGATTGTGCCCTAGAGCTCTGCCTCTCTGCATTTCATCATATTATGTAACTACTTCATGTCTATAAAAGCTATCTTCCCGTGCAGTGTGTACATACCTCTTCTCCCCCCCCGAGGAAACAATTCCCTCCTTTGCTGACAGCTTTTTACCATTTGCACCATGATTCCTTCCCTCTTTTCCATTTAAGCTGGACCTACCTTATCCTTCTAGTCTTGTCATCCCTTCAGAATGTGAGCAGGCCTACCTAGAAAATTTCCTTAAATTCAGTTAGTAGTTCTGTTGCTTCTGCTGCCTTATCGAGAAATAGAGATTTTCTTGGCAAGACAAGTATTTTGAGGACTAGACATGAGTCATGAAGTTAATGAGCATTAAGTCCTTATTATAAGGCATTACAAATAAAACAGTGGTCAGCCTTCAAAAATTCTAGAAAACATATAAAAATTTTATTTTTCCTTCTCTCAAATTTAGACACCATGAAGTGAGAAAAGTGGATGTAGGAAGCTGATAAAATCTACCATTCAAAAGCAAGTGGAGATGCATATTCATTAAGAAAACATCATTGCCTGAAGTATTCAAGGAACTAGTAGCCATGATTCCCTTGATATTGCTGTCTCACAAATACATAAAGACAGTTAATGAATGAATTTCGCTGTCTGGTTTTAGGACATTTTTAACCACTAACTATTTGCTAATAACTCAGTGCTGGAAGAGATAACATTGCCAATGGCATAAATCAAAGTCTAGTTATGAAGAATATTTCCAATATGCTACCCTTTATTTGAAATCAAAATTATTACTCTGCTTTCCTTAGACTAAAGCTTGATATTCAGCCACAAGATAGAAACACAACCCAAAAGTAAATATTAAATGTATTGGAATGCCAAACTTCTATTTATGAAGACAGAATGAGAAGGAACAACACCTGGGTTTTTGCCACGGTTGTATTTCTTGTTAGCCAAGGAGGAAGATCGTGTAAGAGAACAATATTCTTGAGTGAGTTTAATTCCTATGAGCTGGGTGTTTTCCACAAACAGGGGTGGTGTTTGGATGATAATGGTAGTTTGCAACAGCAGATTGCTAATATATGGCTGATACAGTATCTCCTTTGGGATGCTGGAGGCAGAAGTGCAATTTTAAGAGATTCTTTCATGCGGATTTAGGAAGAAAGCTGCTCTTAGCTCCTGGGATTTGGAAAATCTTAAACACAAACCTAACTCCTCAGTTTGAGCTCTTTTTAGGGGAAAGAGCAGGCATACAGATGTTATGTTTTTCCATGCCACTTATAGCTGATCATTAGGGCAGCAAATTTACTTATTTCCCTCCTTCCCCTGCTCAGCCATAAGTGGGTCACAGGCTGAGGAAAATGTTCCAGGGTGTGAATTCAGCCACTTGTATAAGATTTTGTCTATGCAGGGCAAAAATCTGAGCTTTATGTAATTCGTACAGGGAGTAAAAATTTGTTGCATTGGGAATATTTGTGAAGAACTCCAAAACCTCCTGGATTAACTGGCAATCTTATAACACTCTGTCTCAGCAGAAAAGCTTAATCATTAAAATCCTCAAAGCACAATCTATGTGAAAACACAAGCTGAGAGGGAAGGGGTTGATTGAAATGGAGACAGGCACACCTCAGCAGTCAAACTAGATTAGGACTCTAGCTAGTCTAGTAACATGCCTGCAGGAATAATCAACACTGGTGGCCTCCCATAACTCCCCCTACAACTATCCCTGGAAGATACCTCTTGGCAATGTGCAACAGTTCACGTTTGTCCTGGCATCCAACTGTCATTATTTTTGAAGACACTCATTTGCAAAGAATCCCAACGGGCTCCTTGTGTCATGCTGGCACTGCAGCCCTAGTGCTGGCCTTCAGCATCAAGGTCCCTCCTAGCTGCATCATTAGGAGTTCTTTTCAAGATTACACAATGAAAAATTTTAAACACAAGAAAACAAGAAAAAAAAGAGTAAAAGTGCTTTACTCTTATCTGGCACTTTTGTGACTGCATCTTGTCTCCTCTGTCCCCTCCTGGTCTCCTCAGTCCAGGAAAGACACTGATGGGTGAGGTGTGGGCCCAGCCCAGTGCCTTTGGGATGGTGAGGGGCTGGAGCACACAATTACCAGAGGGTAGGCTGAGGAAGATGTCTCTAGGGCATCTCTAGGGCAGTGAGACAGTGGAACAGGTTGCCCAGAAAAGTTGTGGATGCTCCATCTATTGAAGTGTTCGAGGCCAGGTTAGATGGGGCTCTGAGCAATCCGATCTGGTGGAATGTGTCCCTGCCTGTGGCAGGGGGTTGGAATTAGATGACTTTTAGGGTCCCTTCCAACCCTAACCTTTCTATGATTCTAGGATTTTTATGTCAGGGAATTTTTTTTCTAGCCTAGATTATAATATCAGGAAGTGACTTCTGATGCTAATAGTCACATAATACTGATCTGTGCCTTGTTACAACATTTCTAGATGAAACTAAAGAAGGTCATTAGCCTCATTCCAATGCTCGCCTGTGAAAATAAGCTTTTGAGGCAATAGATTTGGACTGATGCATAACCTAATGCGATTAATGTGCTGCACTGTGGATGCATTAGTGAATGTGGCACCAAGGGCAATGCATGCTGAAATTTTGTGAACTATAAGTCAGATTTGTTCAAGTTTCTCACTTCTGTTGCACCGCCTGAAATTGTCATGCTTCACTCAGGCATGGTAATGGCTAAGAGAGTTGTGCTGTAATGTTTTGAATAGCTGACATGAGTAATGGCCTTCAATATAATCACATGAGGTAAAGCACTTGCAGTTCTTTGTGATGTTATGGTATTGGTCTACATCTCATTTATCTACCGCAAGGCAGGCTGCTTACAGGGAGCACTGCACTGCTCTTGACAAGAGCACCTCATAAGATCTAATTTGCATGTCTATACACTTTTGCCATACATTAGCAGGAAATACGTAAAGCATTGTTCAGAGGTTTGCACACAGAGAGCCTTCGTATTGAAAGCCCTGGAACTGCATTGCTATTTCTCTTTTAATTTTTATAAATGAAACAAATGGAAGTACCTCTTCATGAACTCAAATGAACTAAAACTATATTTTTCTCACATTATAAGAAATAAACAGTATCCTAATATAGATCATTAAATCTTGCCATCAGACAAGCAATGATTAGCACATCTGACCATTGTATTTCACATGGATGATTCAAATCAGAATCTGGGTGGAAAATTCCCATTTTAGAAACTCCAGATTTTTAATAAACTTTCAGTGTAAATTTGAATCGCTTGTAAAATCAGTGAGTTTGAAAAAGATTTAACAGTGGAGTCAAACTAGAGTTCTGTAAAACTAAAATTCAGGTTTGACCATGAAAGTTATGATGAAACTAGGATTTTAATACTAGAGTTAAAAGTCATACAGCCTTGGTTTTAACTGTTATTACTCAAGTCTTAATTCTGTGTTACTGACCAGTTGCTCAGAATATTGCAAGCACTAACAGCATGCTTCTGATGTATATTTGTCTTTCTTTTCCTAATTGTAATCCACATATTAAATTTGATTCATCTTCTTTTAATCCAACTCCTCTTCAATGTGTGATCACAGATTTCCATACAGTTTATACTTAAATGTTTTGTTTGATTTGTTTATCAATGGTCTTTATGCATTTAGTTGAGTAGAATAGAATAGAACAGAAGTCTTCCCTTGTATTAATTGTTCATGCTTGCATCATGCTTTCATTTTTGCATTTCTAAAGAAGGTATAATACAATGAATAATGTGCTTTTTGTTCTTATTGATGTCTTATGCCTTTAAATACTCATATTCTTAATAAGGCACATTATTTAATATAGAAATAATCTCTTTCGTCTAAAAATATCGCTTACTCATTGGTGCCATGCTAGAATTTTGTAGCTTTAATAACTGCATAGCAAAATTAAATCAATAACCTAATCCAGCAATTCTCATGAAATATTTAATATGTCATAAAAAAGCTGATAAAAGCTGACTATGACAAGAATGTGATAAATAAACTTGAGAATATACCTCAAGATTTTTGGAGGGAAGGAGGTTGATTTTTTTGAAGCTTTATGAAATTTCTTCCTTCATTTTGCTTTACGATCAAACCAACCCTTTAAGAAAAATATTTCTACTCTATCACTATGTCATAACTATCCTTTTATAAAGATTAATATTTTCCAGTGATTAATACTTAAACTCCTAATGAGAAAGGGCAACAATTTCAACTATGATACTTACTTAAGAGGCCAGTCTTAATTCTTTCCTCTATTGAGAGCAGATACCACAGACTCAAACTTGAGTATTTCATATGCCAAGTAACTGTACCTGTCATTCAACTACTTTTCTCCTTAAATTTTGACCATAAACAGCATCCTAGATCCTAGGATCTAGGATCTTTCTGTCAAATGGCATGTCTATGTTCCTGCAGAGTAAGTTTTAACTGCAATAATTCAGCACTCAATGGAAGCAATGGCTAAAATTTCCAAACAGAGGATTTTTAGCAAAGTAAGTGGACACAATTTGTTTGGGTTTGGTTTGGAGGGGTTTTTAGGTTTTTTTTTAAATGCTCCTTGATCCAATTCTGTGGTCATATCCATAGTGTCCCATAATGATATACTGGATTTTGTTCTCAATAATGTTAAAAAATAATGTTAAAAATAATGTTGTCTAATACACAGTTGCTCTGATTTTTTGTTGTACCCTGGATCTACTTTGGAAACCCTTCATTTTTGGGGTAAATGTATACATCAGGTATAGCGTTTCGGTTTCTGAAATGCAACATAAACATACTTAGGGCAGTCACAGGAATTTTAAAGCATTCTTTGAATGTGAACGGATTTTCCAGCTCAAGAATGGAGCAGATATTTTCTTAACAAAATTGAAATTGAAAATCACATTCCTTTGACTGGTTTGACTGCTATTATCAAGGCTTACCTCTTGAAATGTTACAGCACATGCCTTATGACATGCCTGTCATCTGGGCCCAAGTAATTTAAATAAATGATTGAATTTACAAACACATATTCGCATCTTTAAAAATATGAAGGCAGAAAAATATCTTCTGAATCTTTATCCAGATTGCAGCTAGTAGGATTTATCTGAAGGAAGTTTTTTCAGGCATGTTTGTTCATTTTTTTAAAGAAATTACCATCTCAGACAGAATTTTTTTACTAAACTTTTATCACATTGTTTTCTCAATTGGAGAGTGAAATTTCCAGCCAAATGAGAGGACAGTGCTTGTTGTGTCAGTATCATAGTAAAAAATCCAGCTCAGTTCCTGAAAATCTCGGGAAGGACATTTGGACAAAGTACTGTAGAACTACCTTTGTACATCATTCTCTGTTGGAATAGCTCCTCTGTATGGTAACAGGTAATTATGCATTGATAGGAGAATCAGTCTTAGAAGAAAAACTTCGCTTCATTCTCACTCAACACACAACAGCACCATAATCTTTTGGTTCTTAGTTCTTCTGCTGTTTGAAAGAGCCTCTGCTTGTGAGATTTGGTGGGGGAGAAGAATTGCAAAAGTTTCACTCACAGATTGATGTGGAACCAAAATGAACACAGAAACACTAAGACCCTTGCAAGTGGAATTCAGGGAATTGTTTGACTTGTTTGGGCTTTTGTAGAGGAGAAAATAATGATAACAGCAAGCAAACAAACAAAATCAACCCAGTTTTTTCACTAGCAAAAGGAAAGAGAACCTCTAGCTTAAGTGTCCTTGCAAATGCCAGCCCTCAACTTTTCATGTTCTCATACAAAAACTCCTTCATACTTTATAAAATGCCCCCCTAACAAACTGTTTTGGTTTTGCTGTTGTTAGTACTGTCAAAACAATGTAGACACAGATAATTTTCTTCCCCTGCAGCTTTTATTTCTACATGTCATTTGTTTATGATTTAGTTTACTAAATCTTTCTGAGAAGATATAAGAACATCCCAAGAACCATGTGGTGCTTCGACAGGTTTTAGACATGTTATTTTCAAATGTCACAAAATTCCCCTATAGTCAGTATTCAGCTATCCTTGCCTCTGTTAACATTTCTTAATCTGCCTTGGCATCCTGACCTTGCAATGTTTTGTCTGATAATTTTCAGCTTTTCTCTCTTTCAATCTTAATTGCCTCTGCTCTATGAGTTTTCTTACACACCACTTCTTATAGCACTCGAGGCAGAACTGGCAGAGATGTCACTGCTACACAATAGGGGTTTCAGCTGCTTCTAATTTGCTCCCTCATATACAGAAGTGTTTTCCAGAGGCACTATTTCTCACCATTATGTAAAAATATGATTTGTCTAATGGAAATAAGCAAATGACAAACATTACTTTCCAACATTAGAATAGATAACTTGTAATAGTGAAATAATTAATTCCTTTGTAACATTTTATTTCTATATTCCAAGTATAACATTAAAAAAATCAATACTCAGTATTTATTTTACATTTAAAATGGAGTTACGAAGTAATACTTGATGTTCTCTAGAGCCAAGATTTGGAATACAGGGACCCTGTTTGATAGATGTCTTATCTCTCAGCTTTATATTTATAAATCTAAATAAAAAAACTGACCCATTGAACTAAAAGAAAGACAAAACCTTTTCAGGAAATGCAGCACTTTCTGCAGAAAAAAAAATCTTGGAAAACAATTAAATTATAGTCAGGTTCAAGTCTTAGTTCCTCTGTCTATGATGTCACCATGTCTTTTAAGACTAGAGTGTTTTATTTTTTTGGAATATTTTTAATTGCATTTGCTTGACATGAAAGACATGCTTTTTGTAGATATCTGCAACAATTTGAAATTCAGCAAAAATTGTTGCTTTTTCCTCTTGTTTTTATTTACATAAGAGAAATGGGAGCTTTTTGTCACACACATACTTATTAATTCTAAAAAAGAAAAACTAGGTTCCTTGTTACAAAGTCATGTATCAAGTATAACAATATGTCCTTCCACTGTTATTATTTGTGTGTTTATTTTCTGCACTATAACAATCAAAACTGGTGTTGTCATCAATAATAACACTGTTATTTACAATACATTGGATTTAAGAACATTGCTGAAATCTCATAAATAAATCAGATTGCCAGGAAAGCTCAAAAGAGAAAATTAGAACACACTGCATTGCAAAAGAGTAGCTGCCAGTTTAATGTTAAGATGTTAAGATGTATGGGGTATGAAAACAGGCCACAGAGATGAGATTAGGACAAGCCAGAATCCATAGTCAGAATACTGAGTATCCCAGCAAACAAGTGATTTGTTAAAGTTGTAATCAGATCTGAACTCTGGGAAAACTGAGAGATTCTACATTAATTACTGAGAGGGTTAGTTGAAGGCAAATGTCATGTAAGGCTAAAGGTTAGAGAGCCAGAGAAACTAAGCAGTAGAGCATATTTTTTCAGAGGAAAAATAAGGCCAAAGACAAACACCAGTGCAGGGCCCTTGGACAGGTGCGAGGAATTGTAATAAGGTCAGAGCTGGCATCCAAACTAAGACCAGAGCAAAGAAAACACAAAGAACAGGAATCTGACAAAGCCACAGCATTTAAACTACATCACGAAATTGGTAGAATTCCTTCATTTCTAGATAAGAAATAAAGGGAGTGATCCCTGTATTAATGAACACTGTGGAAAAAGATTGGAATATCATTGCCAAGGTGGGTCTGACACAGGCCGACAATCATGGCTCTGAAGTCTTTACTTTCAAAAAACTTGGGAGCAGCCATTCTGTTTTAATTTGAAATTCTAATCTGCTGCTCCACTTCTTGTAAACGGATGCAGATATTCCTTGCCACTCAGTCAGCAAATACTCCTCTAATTACATCCAGTTACTAACACAGATAAACTTTCTTCCATGCACAGACATTCCCTATGATGAAATGATCTCGTATTTTTCATAGCAATTAAAAGACCTCCAAGTTTCACAAGCCGTCAACAAGAGACACAAAAGGGAAATAATAAAATGGATGAGAAATATATAATCTCTGTTAACTGTTGTGATTCCTACCTTCTGGAAGATGGACAAAGATATTCTTCCTTCTTACTTAGATAAAGCAAGGACCTTTGTAGCCCAGCTTGTCCCAAGAAGTTCTGAACAGAGAATTAAACCAACAGAAAATAACAAGCAAAATTGAAGTTTGGTTGTATATTGATTTTAAGGTTTTTTGCTTCATCTATGAGCATCCCTGTGACAAGTCCAACCGTCTGAGTACTTTCTAAACCCTTCTGAATTATTAGCCCCTTCCTGGAGGTGGCATGTGCCTGAGTCACATAGTAACCAGCAGGGAAGAGGTGGCATGTGTTGTGATTATGCCAGGGGGTTGCAAGGATGCTAGTCTCTCTCCTTTATCCACCATCAATTTTCAACGATCTTAAGAAATTCAGTGTCTTTGATCGTGGTTGAACATGGCCAGCAGGCATAAACATCCCTGCAGGAGAAGTGGAAGACTGAAAAGCTGGCAGATGGACAGTACAATTCCATATGCCACATTTCCTCAGAAAAGCAGGCCAAAAAATATTCCAAATCTAACTCTGAAATGTTAATTGTGCAAACAAAATCTGCTCTTAAGAAGCTGAGTGTAGTTTGCTGTATTATTAAAAAAACCAAAGCAAAGCAAAGCAAAACAAAACAAAACAAAACAAATCCACAAAACCCCAAACTGTTACTTTTTGCCTGTCTCCCTTTATTCCTCTTTAGCTCTTATAACTCAGTCTCTCATATGTTGTACGGATCAAAAGAAAAGCTGAGTGTTTCACTTCAATTACAACTTGGGTCAGTACCCGTATCAAGTCTAACAGTAACTACACAATAGGAAAACAGCAATGGACTGAAAGAAAACTGCAACTGCAGAATACTTATGTACTTGTTTTCAATATTTTATGTAACGCTGCAATGTAAGGCTGCATATGTAGCCTCCTATTTCCAGTTTCCTGATGATAAACTCTATGACATTCCTTTCAATATTTTAATTATCTTATTTGTCCTATTCTGTGATCATATGGGGGCTATACACATCCGCTTTTAGGCAGAGGTTGATGTGGGCAGAAAAGTTTTGTCACACACATGCAAAAAGACATATTTGTTTATAAATAATAATGGCATAAGATAATTTTTTTTATCTTATTCACAGTGATAGCCTCTTTTCTAAAGTAAGAAGAGAGTGAAAGGGAAATATTTGAGAGTTCATTTCTCATGTTAGCAGAAAGTTTGCCTTATTCTGTTAATCAATCTAAGTGGTATTCTAAATGACTATTTGCAGCACTGGATGATTTCTCTAACCATTAAAAGAGACCCGTAGTTCTATCCTAAGCTGTGGAAATATCATCAGAAACCAACAAACATTATTTGCCCTGATATCATCCCCATCTGTTACTTGCTCAAATGTTGCTGCAGCTAGGGAAATAGGGGCTAACCTGACAGATATAAGGACAATATCATTGCTTAAAGGTCTTGTTTTTCAGTAGTCATTAATTCCATCTCATTTTGAGCTCTTTGGACAATGTAGGGGAAAGGTCACTCTGTAACCTTGTTTGGGAATAGATTTCCCAAAGCTAAGGGACTGCCTGTTTTAAAAACTCTCCAATTTCAAAGATTATATTTTTCCAACTGTCAAGTTGGAAAATATTATCCTTCACAGAATAAATAATATTTTGTTCATAGTGGAGGAAAAAAAAGTTAAGTAAGTATATAGGCAATGATATACTCAAAACGAAGTTCCAAGGGAGCCTGTAAAAAACCCCAAATTAATAAAGAAGTTCTCCTACCCTAAAATAAAGGTTCAAGCACTCCTTTTTCCAGGTGGCAGGTACATTTTTCTAGAAGTCACAATCGAAAAACCAGGTAAAACGCAGATGTCTAGTATGGTAATCCACAGAAATGTAGCTGTAACATCACTGCAGGTTACTGCTATAACTTGCTTCCTTCTAGCCTTCTGAGTGCAGAGTCAACGTGACTCATCTTGTTTATGCCTCCTTTACACCAGAGCTATGGCCTGCTAAAGGAGAGCACAAATATGCAACATATAAGGTGCTCTCTACCATGTGCAAGATGAGTCTGCACACTCGGTGCACAAAATACAGATCTGTGTTAAGTAGCACCAATGTGCTTTGAGATGTAGAACCACTGGTGTGATATGAAGTCCCTCTACCTGCTGAGTCATAACCTCCTTGGGAAGAAAAGAGAGTATCCACATGATGGTTTGCAACCAGCATGGTAGAGAGGTCATGCAACCACTTTTTATGAGGGAATGAGGGAAATACACTTAAATGGGTTAGCAGGAAAAAAGCAAAGGGAGAAAGTGGCCTATAGTCTCCTTTGCGCCCCTCAGTGATGTCCATACCCGCAGGTACAAGATATGAAATGTGCCTTTAAATACTTTATTGCCAAGGTATTTATCTAACACTTGGCACCTGTATCCCAATCAGACTCTATTGTTTCATAAACAGTGAAGGCATCAGCAGGATTTTAGAGAGTTTTCATGTGTGTACATTATGTATTTTGCATATGAAGAATGACAGACTGGTTTAAGTGCTGGCTGGCATTTGGCCTATGCCAGGGAGCACTCTGTCAGCATGTAAGTAACCCTCCCCTGTGGTCTGTGCTTTGCCATAAAGAGACAACTTTTCAAACTGTGACAGGAATTCATTCTCTTCTCTTGGACATAGGACAGTTGACTAAGGCTGAGTCTGTCAAAAGGTCTTGTTACCATTTATTAAACATCAATAAAAAGTCAGTTTAGTGGCCAGTGGCATCCTGGCACTTTCAGGAAAGGTTTAATTAAGGCTGTTATAATCATATATGTATCAATTCATTCCTCACAGCGTGAATGCTGATTTGACTTCCAAATTCTTACCCCCTCATGGCCAAAACCTGTTATTTTATCAAATAGTTCTCTATATGCTTCCTGCAGTTGTGTGTCTCAGAATTTTGTTCCACCTCACGGCAGATGATCCCATACTCTTTTTGGAAATACCAGTGTTTAGAATCTTTAGGGTCACTGTTTGCTTTAAAAGAAATTGAGGGCTAAAGTGGTATATGATAACAATAAAGACTTTTTTATGATAATTACCTCCACTCTAAATTTTCAGGAAGTGACTGCACACTCCCCCAAAAGGAAAGAAGGCACTCTGAAAAGAAGCTACCCTGTCTTCATCAGGAATTTTATCTGCAAGAAAAAAAAGTAGAGTTAGTCCTACAATGTCTCAGAATTCATTATATGCCTGGATAAGCTTCTAGAAGTCACTTTGTTAAATTATCAGTATTACACTCTCTTATTCAAAGTGATTAAATGTCAATAATGTAGAGACGGGATGCTATAAGGGAGACGTCTGAAAGGGCTTCTAATAGGACAGGGACTGTCACTGCTATCAGACAAAATCAGTTGTTCAGTTGAAGTAGTTTTCATCTAACAATTGTCTCTGTAATTAGAGAGATGACTTCTGTCAACTGGGATAAAGCTCATAGCACTGAGATGTATCTTTATTTCTTGTTCTGCTCAAATTCTCATCTCTTATTAAAATTCCTCCAGGTTCCAGATAAAATAGATATAATAACAAACTAAGAATATGTATACGTTACCTCTCCACTTTAAAAACAAACTGTCCCCTCACACTGTCAGTGCTTCCATGTTTGAACTTTCCAGCTTTCTCCTCACTCTGCTGTCACGCTCTTCTTCTGCCTACTTTCTCCCTTGCAGTTCCTTGCAGATGGTACCTCCTAGCTGCCAGATGCTTCATCCCTCTCCCAGAAGAAAAATAGGAAAACAAGAAGCATTTATAAAGAACTGGACTGGATGTGTTGTTTTAGCCATGAAAAACAAACAAACAAAACAATACCACAGCCGAAGATCCTATACATCACAGAAAAAGCCCCTAAAAACTTCAGTGAAGTTTCCTGAAGTTGAAAGGAGAGTTGCTAAAACAAGGCAGACCCTCAACTTTGGGAAATCTATTCCCAAACAAGGTTACACAGTGACCTTTTCCCCCACACTGTCCAAAGAGCTCAAAATGAAACGGAATTAATAACTACAGAACAACAGGGCCTTTAAGCAATATATGGCTTATATTATGTACTTGGTTATCATTTAATACATGTAGAATGTGCAAATGTCATCACTTAATGTAGATTGATGAAAAGTCTAAATCATACTAAGAAAACAGTTTTATAGCAACAGTAGGTTGCCTACAATTTGCTTCTATTGAGCTAATGCTAACAGGAAACTGTAGACACCTGGTTCCTTGAAAACAGATGTATTTATTTGCAAATGTCTAAAAGGTATCCACCAAACTTAGGCTTTGGTAACTGCTGGTAATAAATGGCAGCAGTTCTGAGACATTAGCTATCACAAGACTGAGCTTTTAGAAAGTGCCTGCATACTTTTGGACCAAACTGGCTTAGCCACACAAATATCTCAGTAAAACCCTGGCCCTATATAGGCTGCATCTGAGCCCTAAGAATGGTGATTTCTCGTTTGTTTTATTCACTTTTCATCAAACTTGGCAATTTTCAGGAAACAACAAATTTGTTGAATCAGACCCCTGAACTTTCATTGGCTCTAACCAGGGGGTTGTTAACAACTAAATTAAGTTTGGCAACATGGCCAGCTTTAGTGTTTCTACCATTATCACTTGCTCTGTAACTGAGTGTAAACAGCTGTTTTGTGAACCCAGGAATTAAAAAAGAAAGAAAAATAAAATTAATAGAGCATATGCAGATAAATGGGACCCAATGTTTTAGCTACCCTTAACATTTAACATCCTCATACACGCTGTGACAGATGACTGTTTTTACTGACTCAAGTGTCAAAATTGTGTGATGAGAAGATAATAAAGCAGGAAGTCATCAAGAGCACTCACTGTAAATTTGCAATACTTCTTTATAGATCTCTGAGCAACACTATGATGAAGAAGATGGTCTTAAGTTGGAAATCAAGTTGCAAAACAGAAATGCCACATAAATGCCTACCAATTTTATCTTCTTATTTACGATAAAGTCATTCTGCCTGAGTCATTAAGTCAAAACTATCCTGCCAATTTATCACCTACTGAACCAGGATCAAAAAACTGTATTACTGTCTGCCTCTGTTCCCTGTGCAGCTCAGTCCATATTGTACAAATGCACAAGAACATACAAAATAAAAATCTGGCAAAAATACAATTTCAGGCTCCATTTAATTTTAAAAATATTGCAGTAGGAGCTTACCTCCTCTCCTTAGAGTACTCTTTAAGGAAAACTGAGACTGGTTTTAGACTTCCCAAAGAAACCAACCTCAGCTTTTTACCTGCAAAGAGGAAAACTGGCACCTCCTTCAGCCCAGCAGGGTGAAATAATAATCCAATTGAAGTTTACATTAAATTTTGTGGTGTTTTCTATCTAACAGTGCTCTTCCAAGATGTAACAAAGAACTGAAAACTCTGAACCAGGAAGGCAATGTAACAGAGGACATAGCTCAACTGAGACAGAGAAATCTTCCTTATAAAATATACAGTTTCTGCAGGTTATCTCAAGATAATATTTGTTCATAATATCTTCTTGCAGAAAAAGAATGAAACATTTTTTACTGTTTCCTGATTCAGTGCTTCAACTTTTAGACTGCAGCATACTAACAGAAATGGAGATAATCTACTCCAATGGCCATTCTTTCTACTTCAGTTGTCAATTCAAGCCCTTAAAAAAATAAAAAGGAAATAGCTGCCTTTCTGAGAGAGTTCAGGGCCATAGTAGGAGTGATACTAATTTCCTATATGAGTTTTCATAGGGGTAATATTCAGAGATAATTCCTCAGCCTCGAGCTTTTATGCTATCTCACACCATATACGTCTACATACCACTATACACCAAGAGAGTTGACCAGGTGATACTCTACTGAATATGCTGCCTTTTGGGGGTCCCACTACAGATATCCAAGTTTCCCAATATATAAGAGGCCTAAGAGATAACTTAGATTCTTCTGCTTGAGTCAGACATTTAAAAGAGTGGTGGTGTTTTATCTAACATTTACATTTAGCAATGCCCTCCAAGCCTGACCCAAAGGCCATCGGGTGCTCCTTCTCTCAGCAGCTCAGGTTCCAATTAATTCCCAATGAAGTCATTGGGTACAAAGACAAGAGAGTTGTGCTCTAGTTTTTCTGCACCTCATAAAATCTTCCCAGAACTTAGTCAATCTATGAGCATCCAGAATTATCAGTCAAGGAAACAAAATCAATTGCTGTTTTTAAGACACACAAGTTTGTAAAGTGATTCTGGTTCCATTTGTACATGAGAGGGAAAGGAAGCTGTTTAAAATGTTTAAAAGCATTCAGTTACTATCTATCTCATTATATGGAAAACTAAAGGTCTAATGACTTCCTCTGAGTTGCAATATTTGTATTGATTATTAGTTTCTGGATGGGTTATTTAATTGCACTGACATTAAACTGGGCATATCGTCATATACAATGTATCTTAAATTTATCTATTAAAAAAGTCAGGAAATTATGATTCATGGGTGTTTTAATGTAACTCATCATACTTCAATCAGTTTTACATATAGTTGGAGAGATTTTGATAATCCTTTTCTCTTGATAGTCACTAATGAAATTCAGGAAAAGCCCTCAATAAGACAGAATTATCTGTGTAAAGCAACAAGAAATATTTCCTATCAAGTTGTTTTGGTGAACATTTCTGAGCTGCTCTAATTCTGAAGAGATCACCAGAAAGGAAAAGTTATGCTGCCAAACATAACTCTTTGAGAGTTTAGGAAGGCAAAAGAGAAAAATTTAATCACAAGGATTAAATATGCAAGAATATATCCAAAAGACAATTTTGACAGGCTATCTGAATGAGTAAACAAATGAATGACTAAAACTGGAACAAACTGATAAACCAGCTCCCATTTTTTCGTGGGTTGCATTAATAGGACCATTAGTTCTAACACTCAACAAGCATTTCTCTTTGTTGAGAAAATGGTAGTTAGGATATAGCATTGAACTGGTGGCTGGAACCCGTGGTTTCAACAACTCCTAACTAGCTAGAGAGAGACTTCGTAGTTCCTAAAGTGAGCCTAATACTTTTTCTTTACCTCATTGATTCTGGGCCCCCATGGAAGATAGGAGTGAATAAAAATTAAAAGCCTTTCCATTCAAATCCCAAAGCTAACCTTAGCTAAATCCAGAGGATTAAGAGAACAGCCCTCCGCTTCTACAATGTCTTTTTCCCCATAATACAGACCATCTGAAGGTTTGAAAATTCTAGGCTGAATATGCATGATAGAAAATCCCAGGACACCTGCTGTGCATTTATGTATGGATGAAAAGTACAGGCTGTGAGTTGTGCAGTCATTTTCTTAGAGATATTAAGATCTGCTGCTAAAGAGCAGGAAAATGCACTCACAGAGCCCACAGCCCACAGTTCTTCTCTTGATGAAGAACTTGTTTTTTTTCAGAGGCTTGTTTTCTAGAAGGAAAGAAGCAGAAAGGAGGGAAGGGATTGACATGATGGCTCAGTTAGACTAGAACAAATTCATATCTGGGTGTTTGGGTTTTTTTGGAGGGAGTGGTGATGAAGAAATAACGAGGTTTGTGATCATGAGGAGAGGATGAGACATTAAAACTGCCTGAGCTTTCTCTGGGTCAGCGTGGATGTCAGAGCAGTCTGCATGTAAGGAAGCAAAGGGATTTACAGGGAGCTGAAGTTATAACTGTTATAAGATAAAATTGTAATAGATATGTCAATGGAGATAAAATTGCATAATTCTACTTGTGTTTTGAGCCAAGACACAGGGAGGGACTCAAAAATTTCAGTGGAGTCCCTCCTTGCATTCACCCAAGCAATTCAGTGTTGGAATCTGAAACTCTACTATCAGCAGAGAAGGAGCTGGTGAGATTATGTAGCAGACCATGGACAGCAGGATCTTGGAGAAACTCCTTACTCTGAGGAGCTTCATCACAAGACTTGCTAATATTTAGCTTTCTGGTTGTCCTGTCTCCTCCAGCAAGATATGGAAAGACTTTGTGATGATGTTATCAGACCATGTAGAAACACTTTTGTTCTTTTCCCCCCATGTAATCCTTGTTATGGGAAATATTAACCAATTGTGTAACTGTAGCAGAAACTTCTGTAATCCCTTAGCTATAATCCATCCCCTAGTTAGCATAACCTGTCCTCCTCATTAACAGGTCCTGCCCCCAAGACCCTTAAATTATGTTTCACGTGTTCAATACGGATTGCAGTTTTCACCCCCAAATCTGGGATCAGATAGTTATTGACCTCTTCAGTCCAGTGCAATTGCATCCCACATTGATGACATAGTCATTCCCTTTGCTGGCTGAAACACCTTGGGCAAGTACAGTAGCATGTTTTCTGGTAAACACAGTATCAGAAATAAGGCCTAGGAGAAATGACAGAAAGCTTCACTGGTCTGTTAGATCTGTTCTCTTCTTGTTAAAAATTGTTTCCTTTGATACTTCAAAAACCCAGTAGGAGAGTAGACATCAGTTGACTAGATACAAGCCAAGAGCAACTCTGGATGTACTCATGGAGGGACAGGAGGAAACTCTAAGCTGGGAGGGCATCACATCTCCCAGACAAAGAATTCTTGATTCCATGCCTCATATATTGTCCCCTCCAAAGTGAACTCACTTTTCTCTCCTGCTCAGTGTCTGTCAGAACTTTAGATTTAATTTAGGCTATAATAGATCAAGAAAGGCTTCAAAATATTTGTGAAGCATTCATCGATTAACCAGAAACCAAAATGTCACACTCTTTAATGAATAATTCCAGGACAGAGCTGTCTGTTACTGGTGTAATTTAAATTTTCATTTAGTGTGACGGCACTTCTTCATACTCTTGTTTAATTTACCTTCAATTAGGATGTTCTTATAATTAAATTCCATCAAAATTATTGGATTATATCTCAGCCGAATACAGTGAGGGATTTATACAGCAAAAGCAGAAGGAAAAAAGATGTAAATAATTCACCTCAGTTCTTTGCTTAAAAAAATTAGTAAGTAAATAGCTTTGGCACAGGCACACATTACATCTTCTAGAGAAGTGCATGTACACACAGAAATCATCATTGACTAAGGCTGCTGACAGCTCAGAAAGTGCTGGCTGAGTCTTGTTTGATGACTTCTCATCCGTGTTTGCTTCCTTCTCAGATTTAACCACCTGGGGTAGCTTTTCAGCAGAAAGGTAAGCCGTGAAGCTTAGTTAATATGCTACTGGTGGTGCAGCTTTCTTTTCCTGGTGAACAATTTGTTGGATAACTGAAATATGCCTAAGTGGGGTGTCACTCAGGTACAAAATTGTTACTTGTTTTTTTACTGTTTCATTTTGATTATGACATTCTTTCTGTATAGATCTTTTTAATCATTAATAGTCTGCTAAACACATTCTCCTCATTAATACCTAGGAAGTTCTGGAATGACTATAATCAGGTGGCTCTTGCAGAGACAGGTGATCTGATTAGCTGGAGAGAATCTCACTGCTGCAGAATCAACAGAGATTATAAAGTTCCTGTTAATTTAGCATGGATTTTGGATTACTCTCTCGTATTGTTAGATATGTTCAATGAATACAGGTCATTGTCCTGCTGTGGGATTCAAACACAAATGTCTTTAAGCACCAGGATATACAATCAAAGTAAAGTGAAGCCTACTTTACATATTATAACTTGTTAAAAATGAGAGAAAGAGAAGAAAAACTATAATTTTAAGGTCAGAACCAGGATTTTAGTGTGGTGGTCCATTATGTTCATGGGCAAGACCCACACCTTATTCTCATACATCTATCTTCCAGAAATGTGAGGGACTGATTGCTAAAGGTTTAATTGGAAAAGTACTATGAAATGGACTGCACTAATTTTTTTCTTCTACCATGTACTGCCAGGAGAGAACACAAGTGAATTGCACTTGCAGAATTGTGTCTCTAGCAAAACAATAGTTTAAACAGGACTAATGAATAAGACAGTGCAGTTGTTAAAAAAATAAATTTCTAACTCACTACAGGACGAAGCACTGAAGATCTTTTCAGATCATACAAATTATATATATGTGGTATCTGTGGCATCTCTGAATTGATGTATTTGGAAAAAAAAAAACAGAAGTAAGGAACTGAAAGGTAAGTCATGTAGCATTTAGCTAGTGCTAATGATATATAGCTTCCCTTTAATTTTCATGACCTAATGGAAAATTTTAGGTTTGGATTTTTATGTGAAAGAAGTAGAAGTATTTTTCCCTTAATCTCATTCTGTCATGTTCAATAATTTATTACATTTTGTGAATTTGTCCAGCATTTTCTTATGCCAAAATTATTTCCAACAAATCACCCAACAAATACAGGTGAACTTGATGGTGGGTCTAATATCGTGTGGAAGCTATTCTATTAGTTAAAAAGCTTATATTGCTCTTTTTTACTGGGTAGAATGCAAAGAAACAATGTTTCTATTAAAATAGAATATTTGTATTGGTTGCCAGGATAAATTTATTAGTAATCCATCTATAACACTAAGTTTTAATAAAATTATGACTCGTTGTGGTAAATAGTGCTTGTATAAATTCTATCTAATTATCAATACTTATTTCATCAGATATGTACTGCAGATTCTAAAAGTCTGATTAAGAAATGCTTCATGTCTGAAAATGTACATCAGATTATAAATAGAAGATATATTTAAGTTTACAATTCTTTGGAATTTTTCCTAGGGAGAGAAAAGCTGCCCCAACAACGTGTCAGTCATCAGGCTAAAACAAAAAGTATAGCAGGTAATACACAAGAAAACAAAGTTTTTTCTTTTTTTTTTTTTTTTTTTTAATAACTAAGAATTCAATACTGATTTTTATTTTACAAATAACTGGTATTGGTTTCAGATCAGAGAATAATAGAATAAAATACTAGAACATGTTTACTGTGTCTTATTTAAATCAAGCTCCTCTGGTAGGTGTGCATCTATTTGAGCTGCATGTGCCAATGAGAAACCTCAAGTCTTTTGGGTAGACCTCACTTCTGCATGTTACCATTAAATAAAGACCACTTTCAGAATCATCTAAATGTCACACTTCATAAGACCCCTCTCTCTCACACAAGTTTTGAAATCAGCAGGGACCAATTTGACAGAGGAAAGAAACCACACTGGGATCATAAGTCATTTATTTTTTCCTGATTCAAGTCTTTGCAGTTTTAATATGATTTATCAGAATATGGTTGATTAAGAATATGTGGCATATTTATTTATTACATTAATATTAGAATTTAGTGACCACAAATATCACATTTACTATTGATAACCATGATATATTCTGATGTTGCTTCTTTAATGTAAAAATGATAACTATTTTGGTCTACTTTGTAGTATGGACTTTCTTCTAGAGGCTAACTCTAAGTAATAGCAGATTTAGCAGATTCTTTTCATTACTTGTAGAAAAATGTGGATATTTGATCAGATAAAAATGCTTTTTCTGAATCCAAAGAATTTTTATTGGGACTTACAATGTGCCAAAGATAATTTGATACCATTCATATTTGATTGCTTTGTTAGCTTGAGTTTGAAAGGAAAACAACATCTGCCTGTTGCCGAAGTCCATTCCCTTTGAACCACGCTTGGATAAAGCCCACAGCTGAAGCAATTTACATAATGAAAAAAAAATCACTATTGTCTTACTTGTAGAATAGTTTTTTGTACCTTTCATAGTTTGTACTGTGCTTAAAATAGTGAAAATGATATTAGATTTCTCTCTGAGTATCAAGCTCTTCCTGTTTAAAAGTAACTTTATAATTGTAAGTTAATATTCAATATACTTGAACACTAATAGCATGGGAAGCCAAAACTAGTGCCTAAGCACTGTGTATGGCTCAACATCACAGGAAGGTCACAAAATTGCAGAGTCAGAGAATCACAGAATATGCTGAGTTTGAATGGATGAACAAGAATCATTGAGTCTAACTCCCTACACAGGGCCATCCCCAAGAGTCCCACTATGTGCCTGAGAGCATTGTCCAAACGCTTCTTGAACTCTGTTAGGCTTGGTGCTGTGACCACTGCCCTGGGGAGCCTGTTGAAGTGCTTGACCACCCCTCTCCAAATAGAAAAAAATCTTAAACACAGCACAGTCTGTCTGTGGGGCACCCTTTCAGTAAGCATTGAAGATCATGGAAGCTTGGGATGATTTGTTTATCTCCATGATTAACAAAGTCATGACCTTCATTACTGTGCAGTGAATGTGTCACCTCATGACTGTTACTTCCCCATCTCGAACCTGTCTGCATTCAGATTGCACCTACCTGACCCAAAGCTCCATGACTGTAACACCCTGAAAGGTCAGCCCATAGCTCTACTCCCATGTTTCCTTTCATTATGTTACCAATAAAGATGGCTACAGACAACAGCAAAATTATACTAAAGAGAGCCACAGTACCATATAGAGCTTCTTACTTTTAAATAATTCAGGTACTGCTGACTGTGACCAAAATTCATAGCCATCTGTCAGTAAGTAGATTTAATTTAGTTAAACACAGTAATCCCTTCCTACTAGACAGCTGGCCACATAAACCATGCCACCAGTTGGAAAATCTCAGCAAAAAGACCAGTAAGTGAATGAACATGGAGTTTTATCCCTATCCAGAAACAATTAAGAATACATATATTTCAATTTTTATGTATATATATCTACAATATATATATAATTAATATATATGTATACTGAACAAAATATTTTCTCATATTTTAGGAGCACATACTTCATGGAAATTATAGTTTAATAATTATGACCTAGTTTTTTATTATACCAATATCTCAAAATGCAGACATCACACATAGCTAGATTAATAAAAATCTCAACCCCCTACATTTCCCAAAGATTACCAAAACTTTTGTATTTTCCATTCAAAACCAAGTTCTTTGAATAGCACAAATGACAGAGAGGAATTTGTCAGTTACAAGGACCTGATCAAAGCTATGTATGTTAAAAGCTATGTAAGTTTGACTAGATGGATACAACACAAATATTGACTAAAAAAACCCAATATATTTATTCTAACAACCTTTCAAGATATCTTTTAAATTTACATGAAGTTTGTTATCACTCTTGTGTGTTAATATCTCAGATCTGCAGAAGCAGAACAATCCGTAGTCAATGGATAAAACAAGGTACTTTACTGAATACATTCGAGTTACAATAGAGAGCAGAAAATCTCTTTTTGCTGGTAGTTGAGGAGAAGAGAGACTCAAGTTACTACTAGAAATCACCATAATCACCCAAGCAACCTCTTCTCTTGAGCAGTATCAGCTTCATATTTGAACTTAGGGATTTGGTAAATGCCCTTCCTCTAGCAAATAACCCTGAAGTTCATAGAATCATAGAATCACAGAACGGTTTGGGTTGGAAGGGATCTTACATATCATCTAGTTCCAACTCCCCTGGCGTGGGCAGGGACACCTTTAACTAGATCAGGTTGTTCAATGCTCTAATCAATCTGTCATTGAATTGCCCCAGCAATGGGGCAAAGCTTTTCGTGGCAGATTGAAAATTCTTGTCATTTTATGTTTTCACACATAACCTTATGAATTCCATTACTCATACCATTTGCTTTGGAGTAATCCATAAAGTATTCAAAGAAGACAATGGTGTAAGTCTTATGCTTCATCAGGTATAGTTAAAGGATGACATAGACAGATCAACCTGACTGACTTGTAAATGCAAGTAACAAAGGAGGAAGGAAAAGAGCACACTGAAATGGAAATTCTTACTCCCTTTGACTTCTCAATTTATTGTCAATAAGCATCTGTGTTTGACCCTGTTCTTTACAAGGAAATAGGTCCTGAACTGAATCGCAGCATCAAACAAAAGTATGTAAAGATCACTGTCATTAGGAGGTGTTTTAAGGTGAAAAAAATTTAAGTTAGTAATGCTGACAGCTAGCTAACAAATGATTGCATGTATGTAGGTGAATGCACATACATAGCATGTGAATGAAAGAAAAGTGACATGATTCCAGTCTGCCAGTTGATTAAGAGGTGAGAACTGCCAACCATGAGTCTCGTCACACATTGTGCTTCTGCACAGGGACTATTTCGATCAGGAAACTGAGGATTTGAATTCTGGAAAGAAGAGCAGGTGTGAAAAAGAAGGGTTCCCAAAAAGAGGAAGCAGTCTTGGAAAGATGAAGGTGCAGGATCCTGGAGTTCAGATTATTGGGTGGAAATCCATGCCAATTGAGTAATCAGAGACCTTGCCCACTAACACCCAAAACTCAGCAGTGGAGAGCATGAAGTAACATGACTTTCTGCCCATCCTTCCTGGGTTGACCTCCCTGCAGGGAAGAAAACTTGAGACCTCAGAATAAAGCCCAGGGTAAAGCAAGGGAATCAGTGTGTGGGACAAACAAGCAGGGTAAAAGATTTAGTCTTGCTGGTTCATAAATAAATGGCAGCATCCAGATCCATTATGGCTTGCAATTTGCTTTGTTTCACCTGCAACAGAAGAAAAATAATTTCTATAATTTATTTCTAGAAATGTTTTTTTATTATCCCAAGATGCCATAATTTTTTTTGGTTTAGGGTGGAAAAAATAAATTGCAGACATAACTTAGAAAATGTGATGCTTTGAGACAGACCCTCTCCTTCCTCACTCCTAAATGACGAATTAAATTAACAGGAAAAGACCTTGGAATAGAAGTGCAGAAGGTTTAAAAAACCCTTGTAGTGAGCTACTTTTTTTTAATTGCTGTTACACATCTTTTTACTTAGTGGGAAATTGTTTGGGCTGGCTGTGTTTCAATTGCTTTGGGGAATAAGATGGATTACTCAGCAGAAAAAATAATCAAGTAGTGCACCACAATGTGACTTGTTAGCAACGAAAACTTACATTGGAGCAACCCCAGGAGCCCCTATGACCTAGAACAGGTCTCTGAGCAGGGTATATACTGCCTGCATGTAGCCACCTAACTTAGGGCTCTGAGCCATCTGTAAGAGACACCTGTTCTCTCCATTTGCTCTACAGGTAATTAATAACACCAGCATTAGATACCTAATAAACCTGACATAGATAGCTTGGAAAACTCTGTGCTTCCTTCCTGTCTCTTAGAAACAGTAAGATATGGCTTGCTTTTCCTCAGACTTACTGCTGTACACAGTGACTGAAGTCTAAACCACAGGTACTCCAGCAGAACAAGGAAGGGAGCGTCTCTCTTCTCCAGTCTGACTGCCATGCATATCTGCCAGTTCAAGAACCAACCCCATCCACAGAAAAAATACATTAAAGGATTTTATTAGACATCTTGGCCCATCTGTGCTGATTTTTGAGCTTGTAACATCAGCAGCATATCCCATATAAATATTTTGGCTATAGAAATATACCGAGCGGATACACTTTGTAACGTTACACCTCCTAACACAGGGTATAAAATTAAGATGTAAAAGTGCAACTGCTGTGTGAACAAAACCAGCAAAATTAAATAAGTAAAGAAACCACGTTTTTCTCTGCATTTATCTCTCTCAAGAGGAGAGAACGTGCTCTGAATTACTTCATGAGGATACACAATCTTGACAGTCGAGTTTTGTCAAGGATAATTCTTTTTGCTGTTGAAATAATGTGAATTCTTTCATGGATAAGTAGAAAAACAGTAGTTCCTTTGTTAAATTATTTTGATTAAGCTTTTCATTCAATTAATTCCCCATGTCTTGCAAACACAAGAAGGCAATTGTTACATGACTCGTAGCTTGAGAGGCAAAAATTGCTGTGTCCTTCTGCCAGCTATCTGTGTAGCTCAGGGCAGTCTTACACACATCAACAAATAGCTATAAATGTACTCCCCTGCCCACACTCTGTAAAACTAGGCCATAGACTTTTGGAGCCAAGAAAGGTGATTATGGTTTAGAAACACTGCATTTAGAGTATAGAGAGCAGAGGAGGTTCAGTGCTTCGTGGAAATTTCACTAGGATAAGAGTATCACATCATAAAATCCTAGATAACCTTTTGGAGTTTGCTGAATCTCCTCTCAACACACTATTGGGCAGACACAGACCTGACTCTTTGCTGAGTACATTGCTGAAGCCCTTCCAGTGGGAGCAACATGGACAAGAAAACTAGCCAGTTCTCACACAGAGTCTGACAATTCCTGAAGTGATTATATGGTGTAAGAAGGGACTGGAACAGTATAAGTTTCTCAAAGTCCTGTTTAAGCATCATAGCAATAAAAAATTTTTAAAAAAGGGGGTGGGGGGGAAGATAAAAATGTACTTATGTTTAGCATGCAGACATATCTGAGACCACTGCCTCCCTGCTGTACTACAGTAATATTCTCACTCAAGCAGTGTGGTTTGGTTTAACACAGGCAATGCATATCACTTCCAGACAAGTCTGCTTGATCTTTTCTCTAAAGTAGCAAGGGTAAGATCGTAGAACATAAACAGAGTATCAGTGTGTTCAGCCTTCAGTGTAAGACAGAAAATATTTTTCGCTGATGACAGAATTCCAACTAGGCCTCCATATTTTTGCTTAGGTTTTCTTTAGAAGCAAAGAAGACTGTCAAAATATTTATTAAATGCCCTCAACAAACCCACAATATTTTAGTGCTTTTAAAAGCTATTCACTTGTTCCTGAAATAAAGCAGTAATTCCTGTCAGCCTTTTATCTTAAGCTCTTTCAGCTTTCAGTATGTAAAACTAGTCATAGACGTGGAACGCAAATTTCTACGTGTATACAAGCTCTTTGTATAAAATGCAGATAAGTATTGTTGCAGCTGTATGCCTACACTTGTTTAAAAAAAAAATCTTCAAACTGCATTAGCATTCACTAGTCAACTCACATTTTAATGTAAGTATACCTGAGACTGTGTGTATACTTTTAAAAAAGATTACTTATAATGTTGGTACTGAAATAGACATAGAAAAATATATTAGACTGATGAGACAGTAAATTGAGAGTCTTAAATGTGTTTTTCATTTAGCATTAGAGATGGAAAAATTAATATTATAAACATTATTACAGGCATATTTTATAAGAGATATGAATAAATTACCTCATAGCATTGCCTACTGAGAATGAGTAGTCTTATACAAAACTAAAACAAAATCCTCCCCTCCATTTTGATTAACCTAAGAAACAAGAAAACATTTATGTAGCTGCACTGATCTTGAACAAAACTTACCTGAGTGGAGCTTTAACAAATTTAAATTTCAAAACACAATGCTCAACTTTTAAGAAATAAAAAAATATTCAGAATGACATTACTTACCAAAAGCTTGATGAGTAAGTCATGCCTACTTCTGCTCTGGCCTTTGGAGCAATGTCCAGTCTTGAGAAACAACAGAGGGGAGAGGTAGGTCACACATTTTTTAGGCTTTCTGAAGCCATTCATGAAAGTTTCATATCACTGGACATTGCTGTTTCTTGAAGCTGTAAAACAGAAAGTAAATCAATGCGATTGAAAATTTCCCTACAGGAAAGAGGATGCCTACTAAGCAAAGGGCTTGCTAGTTTCAAAGTGACCATGAAGAGTAGGCATCAGAGTGAAAGGTCCTCAGGCCTTGCTCCTCTAGCACAGCGTTGCCAATGCTTCTTCCTCATGCTAGGTTAGAAATGCATAATACATGATTCTCTTACTCCTAGCATAGGACTTATTATGCAGCCAGGCAGACCTATCTTTTTTTTTTTTTTGAAAATGAGTCATCATGAATGTATTCTTCACTTTTATACATTCGTCAAGGCAGAGGTTATTTGTTAAAAAATTTCAAAACCCTTAAAAAAAATAAACTAAAAAAAAAACCTCCTGCTCCTTTGCATTGGAATGCAATCACTGTAAGGTGTGCAGCTTTGAGCCAAATCAAGGAGCAGGTCAAGCAATCAATTTTTCAGTAAAAATCCCCATTCACAGCATTAAGGATTTCTATAGGGAAAAAAAATCAATTCTTAACTATTGCCCCAGATTCTACTGAGTAATATGTGCTGGCTACTGTAAGATGAGGCACTATTGTTAAGAAAATGTGGCTATTGCTTTCACAGGTTTGAAAATCCCCTGAGAGGAGAAGTTAGATAAAGGCCACAAAGGGTAGAGAGGTAGAAAAATAAAAATAAAATTAAAAAAAGAAAACAAAAGAAAATAAAGAAAAGAAACAAAACATGTTTTGTTTTAGAACTTCACCACTGACAGGCATTTGACTGGTCTAAATTTACAGAACTCCACTTGTGATGCTGGACCTGACATCAGCTGAGAATCAAAGTTGTGAAAAGGAGAGGTTTTTTCCCATATTATGACTACTGAAATAGTATTGCCACTGTGTCTATTTGGTTTTGTGACACTATAATGTCCATGTCATGTCCATGCTGAAGCATAAAAATTGAATGGATTTTTAGTTACAATATTAATTGGACTTTCACCCCACATAGTATATCCTCATTAATACTAAATAGACTAATTTTGATAAAAACCTTACCATAAATAATATAGAGATTAATAATTTAACATCTACAAAAGTATTCCCATTTTTCATAAAATCTTATACATAAAGCTTACCTAATCGCCATTTGGATTGCCCAGAAAATTCCAGGCACAGTTACCCAGGGTTTGCAGTGCCCTTGTTTTGCACATTGAAAGCTCCTGTTACACTAATTTAGTTCCTAGGAATGTGACCAGCTCTGCCTGGTGCAGCCTTGCACCTGAAGATTACATAAGCATTGAGAGGTTCCCACTGTAGGAAGTGACTCTACGATAGATTCGTTGTCATTAGTAAATGCTTCATCTCCAAGTCACAATACAGGTTTCAATCCTGAATCTAGACCACGTCTAACTGTATGAGTGACTTTATGCACAGGAAAAGACTTTTATACATGAATGTCAGATATTCTCTGACACTGATATCTTACTGCTTATTTGGAAATGCGTAAGAGAAATTATTTTAGTTATTGGTTTGTATGCCTGGGTGAAATTGTCTATCTGTTTATTCCTCATTCTGTGAAAAACTAATGGTTAATAATTTTTCTTCCAGTCATCATCCATCTTCACTATTTAGAACATAAACCGAAAGCTGAGGAGGTAATGGGGAGGGATCTAGGCATGTCATGTTGTCATTCTCCTCCCTAGGCATCCTTTTCTGTCTGCTGTCATAGGGTGCAGGGTTCTGTGTAGCTTTGGTCTACCTAGTTTGGCTTTAAACTGAAAGGGGATGGGTTTAGATGAGATATTAGAAAGAAATTCTATACTGTGATGGTAGTGAGGCACTGGAACTGGTTGCCCAGAGAAGCTGTGGATGTCTCATTCCTGGAAATGTTCAAGGCCAGGTTGGATGGGGTTTTGAGCAACCTGGTCCAGTGGAAGTTATCCCTGCCCACTGCAGGGGGGTTGGAACTATATGATCTTTAAGATCACTTCCAACCCAAATGATTCTATGATTTTATGACTCTAGTACAAAGCTGCATGTCTGAAAAACACAAAATAAATATTGGCCTTGCATTCAAAGAAAGAACTGAAGGGGGAAAAAAGAACTTGGAAAATGAGGATCTGGGACTTTGTGCCACCTGGATTGAAAGCAAAACAAACCTGATGGAAATCAGAAATGAATTTTCCTCCCAGTGGTATACATGACATAGAGTTATTAGCTATAACAACATAGTTTTCCAGAAGTACATTCGCACAAAACCAGCAGGACTGGAGCTCAAGATAACACATGCACAAAATCCATTAGTAATTTGTAAGAGCTGAACCATGCTGACAGACTAATTTTTCTAAACAACAGTTCTGGGCTGAGCTGTACAGCATTTGCCACAGCATTTCACTGTGCAGCACTGGCAGGCTTGGCACCACCTGCAACAAGCACCTCCAGAAATGTCAGTAAATAACACCCTTTTTTCTGCTGCTGCTGACAGAGTGCCCAAAGAGCTCAGACGGGAACAGGTCCTATGTGTATTACATAGGCATACATCGACATTTAACATGTCAAAGGGTAAGGGAGGTGATGACTAGTGTCTTCCTATACATACTCAAGCACTACCTCTCTCTTTCCTTCTCTCTGGAGGGAATAATGCTCTCCAGCTTGTGGCTCAGCCCCCACTGCCAGGAACAACTAAGGCTGGAGGCAGGTGTCCTCCTCATCCTATAGCCGGACCAGCAGTACTGTCCTCCCTGCTCCACAACCTGCTAGAGCAGGGGATCACAGCAAGGCTGAGAGGCCAATGAATCAAAAATAAGTTTAATGTTTTTGACAGAAATGCAACATAATTTTCTGACAAAAACCCCCATATGCTCTAGCCAGTTGAAATATACTTGTAATATCTCTGTAGGTGTACATCACAAAAATAGCATAGATTTCTTGTAGATATATGACAAGCAGTTTAGCTGAACTACACTGTTCAGCTAATGAGTGTGAAGGAAGATCCACAGATCCCAAAAACCAGCAGAAATTGACATAATGGCCAATGGTTTCAAAATCAAGGCACAAGTCAAGATGTGGTAAGAGATTTTGATTTCTTGATGTGCCAAGCATGTCTGAAAATCAAGCTCCTTCACAGTACTTCAAGCTGGGCAATAAGAATCAGAGGGCCCTAAAGTCAACCTAACTACAATTCATGTCAAATCTCACCCTTTTAGCCTAGCTGCTACCTAATTCATACAACTACCACTAGCGGTACATTCACTGAGAGCCAAGAAAAAGAAATTTAAAATACAGCAGTATTGTCTTTCTACTTTGCTTTATTAGTCTCATAAAGTAATACTAATTTTTTATTATTCTTATATAAAAATCCAAAGGCTTTCTGTTACAAAGGGAACCTGCTTTTTAAAGCATAGATTATACTCCAATTAATATAGAATTACTGTGCTCTGATAAAATACGTGATGTGCAATATTTAATAAAAGAGGATTATTTCAAAGATAGTAGTAATAACCATACAATATGTCACAGTATTTTTCATTATTCTAAAAGAGTTGTTTTAGCTATTTTTTCAATAGGTAAAGTAAATCTTCTGAGACAGGCAACTAGAATGTGACTGCAGTTACACTGTTCTTGTTTGTGCAGGCACATTAATTCATTATTGCAGAGTTGTTAGTGACCAGTAAATTTGTAATACTACCCTTCCCCTTTCAATAAAAGAGAATTGGAACATTTTGTTTAAGCACCCTATATACCCAAATAATTATTCAAATATTGTGCCGAGACATAGGCCTCAGATGCTTAAGAAAGAAACAATGTTTTAAAGGTAAAAAACTTCTAAAATTTTCTGTAACTCTAAAATCATTGTAGCTAAATCTCCAGTGAATTATGCAGCTGCAGTGTAACACAAACAGTAAAATAAAGATTTTATCTTGGACTGTATGACAGGAAAAAAAAAAAGAAATAGAGAAAAAAAGTACTCACCTGCTTTACAAAGGAATATCCAAATCCTTAATAGTATTTCTATCAAATCTTTGAGCTTTTTTCACAGAATCACAGAATCAACTGGGTTGGAAAAGATCTCTGACATCATCAAGTCCAACCTTTGACCTAACTCCACCCTGTCCAATAGACCATGGCAGTAAGTGACTCTACCACCTCCCTGGGCAATCCATTCCAGTGCCCAATCACCCTTTCTTTGAAGAACTTCTTCCTAATGTCCAACCTAAACCTCCCCTGGCACATCTTAAGACTGTGCTCTCTTATCCTATTGCTAGATGCTGTGGAAAAGAGACTGACGCCCACCTGGCTACAACCTCCTGTCAGGTAGTTGTAGAGAGAGACAAGATCTCCCCTGTGCTTCTTCCTCTCCAGGCTGAACAACCCCAGCTCCCTTAGCCTCTCCTCACAGGACTTGTGAAAATCTAGAATATAAAATGTAGCTGTGTTTCGTGCAGTGCGAGTACAAAGATGGAATAGAGAGTTTGGAAGCAGATATATGAGATGGTCCTTTACCACATGCAACGTAGGATTTGGAAGCAAATGTTTCTAACACCAACAACAGAACAAGGCTACCTTACATTTCTCATTTTCTTTTTTTTTCCCAGAGAAATTTCCTGCGATTGTTGAACTGCCTGTTTTGAATATTAGTAAAATGAACTTAGAGGGTCAAAAAAATCTTTCATTCAGGGTTTTTTTTTATTCTTTTATTTTGTTAGATACCTCTAAGTAAATTAATTCTTCCCAAAATGTCCCGAATACCTTTTCAAATTAATGGTACATTCCTGTCATTATTTATTTTTGTTTCAGCTTTAATTCTGGTTTTGTAGGCTTTTTTGCTTCTCTTTCCCTCTCTTCTGAGTAAGACTTTACTTTTATCTGTCAAACATTTATCCAGGTTAGGAAAATAGCTTCTCAAGTTTACTCTATTTGCTATTAAAAGTATTTTTTTCACCTTTTATTTCAGGGTGCACAGAAAAAGTGTGAAATAAACCCCTATGAAACAGACATTTCTACACATTTTCTTACTAGATCCTAAGACAGTGTAGTGTAAGAAGGGAATGTGTGCTTAGACCAAAATTTTTTAGCTCTTTTCTCACCATTCCATAACTTAGAACTGAGGAAAATGCTACCACATACATGGCAGAGAAGATGAACTGCAATTCTTGTCTAGCAGTTCAAGGATACCTCTTTTGACTACAGAGAATGCAGATAACATTTTGAAGCTCTCAGAATTTAGAATATAGCAATGGAACTGCAAGTAGCAGGCAGGTGTCCATTGCACAGGTTTTAGAGCACATGACCATAAACACCATGACGTTTGTCTGCGTACGTTATCTGAAGCAGGTGTAGAAAGGGCACTTTCTTGCAATGGACTGTATCAGGTTTGTGTGGCAAAGTTTTGGTCATGGAAACCCTGAAGCAAATATTCCCCTACAGCCTGTGGTGCAGAGCATGGTGAGGCAGCTGTGCCCCTGCAGCCCATGGAGGTCCATGGGGGAGCAGAGATTGACCTTCAGCCCCTGGAGAACCCCGTGCCGGAGTGGATGGATGCTTGAAGGAGGCTGTGACCTTGTGGGAAGGAGCAGCGTCTTGTCAGGACCTGTGGACTCATGGATAAAGGAGATCACACTGCAGCGGGTTTCCTGGCAGCATGTGTGACCCCACAGGGGACCTACACTGGAGCAGCCTCTTCCTGAAGGACTGCAGCCCATGGAAGGGCCCAGTTCACTGAGAACTGCAGCCTACGGGAAGGACTCACACTGGAGAAGTTCATGGAGGACTGAGTTCTGTGGGAGGGACCCCATGTTGGAGTAGGGGAAGAGTGTGGGGAGTCCTCCCCCTGAGAAGGGAGGAGTGGCAGAGACAACACATGATGAACTGTCCAAAGCCCCCATTCCCTGTTCCCCTGCTCTACTACAGGGGAGGAGGGAGAGGAATTGTGAGTGTCATTGAGCCCAGGAAGAGAGGAGGCATAGATGGAAAGTGTAACTGGTGAGTGATCTCTACCTGCCTTTATCTTGTCCCACGAACCTGTCCTTATATTTTCTCTCCCCTGTCCAGCTGATGAGGGGAGTGACAGAGTGGCTTCGATGGGCACCTGGCATCCAGCCAGGGTCAACCCACCACAAGGGCTCTTTTTGGGACACCAAAGGCTGGTTCAACTCAGGAAAACAGGGAAAGTGCTGGGCTACAAAGCAAGGCTGGAGAATGAAGTGATCCTGCCCAGACACAGTGGACCTGGGGAAAATTCATTTTCACAGCTTCATTTAGCTTCTCTGTTTCCAGAATTATTTTGTTTTGGTAATATGTTTTTGTCCTAATAAACCAACCTTTAATAATTAGGAAGCATTTTGTTGGGTTTGGTTGGCTCACTTTAGAAAAGCAAAGCATTTGTTTCACTTCAGGACCAGAGCTATCTCCTGGCCCCTTTAAACAAACAGACAATAACCCCAGTCCACCTTGAGGGACACAGATAAATACTAAAGAGGGACTCATGGTTGTTTTAGAACAAAAGTAGAAATGAATGGAATATGTTACCTAGGCAACAAAACGTCTGAGCAGAGGTAAGCGATAGAAAAAGCTGGCCAGCAGGGAATGAGTCTGGTGACAATGTCAGAGAAAGAAGCAAGACTTCCTCTGTAAGATAAAGAGAAGAAAACAGAATATTCCAGAATTGAGTAAACATTTCAGAAACAACTCCCTGCTAATTTTATCTAGATGTAAAAAGGTATAAAGCTTACTTCCCCACATTGTTTTACAGCTGGATCTATAATGATTTTTTTCATCAACTCACAGTCCTTTCAGGATGCTCACCAGTGGTATGCATGGCTTCTGATACTGAGAGAGGTGTGTGCAGAAATAGTATAATCTAAATACTATGTTCCTGATGAAGTCAATGCTGAAGTTCACACTGATTTTAGTTAGGTGAAGGTATTGGTACTTTAAGACCAAATTTAAAGTCACGAAGCTCTGGGGAGGGTTTACATTTGGGAAGGCTGGCTTTGCCAGTATTGATTTAGGCCATAGCTGAAAATAAGTTCCTTCCTATAATACCCTTTTACAATATCAGGAGGGGTTAAATTAACATACAGACTTAACATAAATAAACTTCTGAATATTTTCTAAATTTATACTTTTCAAATGAGTACAGAAAAGCAGTTTTAAAACAACAACATCAAAACATCTCATTATGGAGGGGAAAAGGAGTTTCTATGGCTAAGAAATGAAAAGATTTCATACATCAAGTCACTTGCATATATAATGAGACTGCAGAAAATAAAAAGGCAAAATTTATTTTACCTTGGCATTGAAGCTGAAGAACTACTTGAATAGAAAAGTGATGACATATTTAGTGTCACATTTGTTTATCTGTATGTGGTAATCTAAGGGGCTTGTCAGTGCTGTGTGTCAAGACTTTATATATGTGTTTTCGTGGATGTGTGGGTGAGGTGTGTATATATACAATAAGAATGATAAGAGGAACAGAAGAAGAGAACCAAAGAGCTTCAGATGCATAACATGGATAATGTGATTGACAAAGAATAAGATAACCAAAGGATAGAGAAATCAAATTGACATAATTTTTCTATTTACCACATTCAAAAATAACCCATTTTCATGTGAGAATGAGATTGTAGAAATGGAGACAGATAAAAAACAGCCTGTCACTTGATGGCATAGACAGGTAAGTTAAGAGTTTATGAATTTTAATAAATGTGTTGGCCTTGTACAAATTCTATTTAAGATAGTGACAAACTTTCTGAAAGGAAATAAGATGACATTTTTCATACTGATTATATTGCTTAGAATTAGGTATATGCCAACCCTCCCTTTCTTCATCACCCCCCCACCAGAACCCTAATCAAAACAAAATGAAATCTGGCATTATTCTGCATATAAAAATATTCATTACTAGCAGGTAGGCAGAGATTACAGATGACACTTTTGTCCTTTATGTCCACTTATGGTACTTCTTGTTAGGCTAGAGAGACCATTTCGAGGTGGTGTACAAAGAGACAGCTGAGAGGCTGTTAGTCACACTGAGCTCTTCAGTTGAATTTTTTGTGATAGCAGTATGGAAGCAAAATTGGTGCTGTGTCAGCTCACTGAATGTTAATCATACTGAAAGAAAGAAAGTGTTGTTATAATGCAACCCTTGGGAATAGAGAAGGTCAGAGAGGAGGCAAGAAAAAATTCTAACAAGTATGGAATAAGCCAACTTTCTAATCTTGCAGAATCTAAAGTGGCCTCTTTAATAAGTAACTCCTGTACTGTGTCATTCTTGGACAAATCCATGTGACCTGACTCTGAAGTCAAGGACATTTAGCTATTTTGGGGACCCTCTTTTTTTCCCTCGCTTTTCTGAGAGAGGGCTTGGGTTTGGGGAAGGTGAAGAAGAAGGGGTTGACAGACAAGCATAAAATCATAAAGGTCTGCCTTTCCTTTTTTTTTTTTTTATTGGGCAGATTGTATCTTTGTGAAAGAATTTGCCTATTACTTTTTGACCCATTGACAGATAACTAAATGGATTCCTTGGCCATTTCCAAGACTATCCTATTCAGCAAAGAAATCATGTGCCAAAATATGGATACTAAACACAGCTCAAAACTTGTTGAATACAGAGTAGGACTTTCTGCTAAATCAGAGCTCTCTATATCTGGCCCAATATGACATAAGTAAATGAGTATTAAAAAGTAGATGCAGTAATTATTCCTAAAAAAAGTAGTTGTCTAAATATCTACTTTATTGTTTATAAATGCTGTATGTCTCTCATAAGGTCCTGACCTCACTGGAAAACCTGTTTTCAAGGAGATGTGTGTAAATGACAAAGGATCTTGAATGACGTGATTGTAAATACATTATTCATTTCTAGACATTACTGATGACTTATGTATAACTTTTCAGTGACAGAGCTATGAATGACTGTTGTGAGGTCATCAATCAAGGGCATCTTGATTATTAATTCTGCATTAATTCTGCACCTACAAGTACCTCATTGAAAATCTTGTTTAGTATAACCACACTCTTTCAATATTTATGATTTTTGTAATTCAGAATTTTCTAAATTTAAGTATACTGCCTTGAGCAATGTGAGACAGAAAATATATCAACAGGTTTTCATCTAAGCATGTTCGTTATATCCAGAACCCTGAGACATCAGAGTATTGTTGGTCTTCGTATTCTGGGAGGGGAGAGATTATGCCTATAGCAAGCTGTATTTATGCTAATAGAAACTGTGTCATTGAATTTTAAAAAAAGACAGTGTCTCTGAATTTAGAGTAATCCATGTATTTGGAAGCAGCTTTTAAAAACAAGTTTATGAAAAAAAGGATCTTTTTTTTAATTTCTATAAGAAACACTATTAGAGAATTAAAATTATTATAGTATTTGATAATTTTTAATTTACTAACGTGTAACTTAAATACTTTCTTAGTGCACCATGCAGTAAATTATTTCATATTAAGAAGTAATCTCTTGTATATCAAGAAAAATCTGCTCTAACATTAATGATGAATTCCTGATGGAAGAAACACTTTTGCCCTTGAAAACTGCTTCAACCACAGATGAAGATTTGTCTGTACTAAAACTCAGAGAAGTTATTCAAAATAAAGAAAGCTCAATTGATTAGATAGATAGGTAGATAGACAGACAGATAGACAGAAAGAACCATTCAAAATTAATGGAATTAATTGTCACTATGGACACAAGTTGAATCCCTTGCAAATGGAAAGACTTCAAAAACTTAATTTATATTACCTAAAAAAAGACATAGTGCTAAGCAAGTAGAAGTAGATTATTTCAATCAAGTTGTACAAATATGAATACTCTAGGTAAGAACTCACATGGCTTATGGCAATATATTGAAGCCTTGTTCTGACTGAAGATATTTATGGAGAAATTTAATATAAATTCACTAATCAAGTAAAAGTATTTTCAATGTATTTTACTGATACTCCTCCTAAAGGTAACGCTCCAGCTAAACCATATTATGGTCAAGTTTTCCTTAAAATGCAATTGATGTCTTCTATAATTTATATTTATCTGGATAGTATGTGTAAGTCTTGATATGCACGCAGGTAATCCCAGGCACCAGGCTGAGGCTAAAGCTTTAAATAAAATTTATTTTAACAGTTGAGAACACTGCAATATATATCTAAATGAGCAATACAGCTGGCTAAGAAGGTGAAAATGGAAACCTGTTTTGAAGCTTTTATAACAACACCTTTCGCATGCGCAATAAAACCCCAGGCTGAGTTCTCCCCCTGTGCTTTATGGCCTGCCTTGCCCCTCTGCAGGGGCTTCCATACATGTCTTTGAGAATTTTTTCACTTGTAGCAAGGAGTTATCTCTCGCCAGACAGATAAAGAGAACATACGCAGCATCCTGCATGAGAACGAATTCCTTCCCATGTTAAAGCTTTTCCCTGGCAGCAGAAGTTTCCTTGAATGGGTGCTAAGCTCTCCCTCCTCGCTACTTCTTTCAAAGGTCTTCTGCTCCTACAGTATGTAAAGAAGGCTTTAATGTCCAGCCTGTTGAAAGTCTGGCTTCTAGACTGAGGCATTGTGTAGATTTCTCTTCTGCAGTTGTTCCTCTAATGTCCTAGTGGAACTCGTACACATCTCAAGAAATTTTTCAACTGAAGCCAATGATTTAAGTGGCTCAAAATATCCTCCACAAATTTCAGGTTGCAAAATTCTGTGTCAAGTAAAACTCAGATCCTCTGAGGCTTTATTAGGAAACTTGCAATTGAGAAAAGCTTACCAAAAGACATTTCAAATGAACTTAAGCTAAATAAGATATGAAAGCATTTGACTTTCATACTCATAGCTGTGCAAAGCAGGGCTCAGCTGAAATGAGAACTTGTTTGAGACGAACATTCAAAAAATCACAACTAGAGACAATGCTCACCCACGCCCTGGTGGAAAGAAGCTACTGCACACCAAGAACCTTGACTCAGCAGCAGTGGGTGCAGTCAGCTGCACTTCAGTGCCAGTAGCAAACTAGTCTTTCATTTCTACAGGACCAATGTTAAACATATAATAACTCATTACTGAAATTATTAAAAAAATATGAAAGTCTGGCTTTATATCTCATCATTTTTATTAATAAACCAAAACACATCAAGCAGTAAATAGGCAAACAAAATCTAAGAAAACTCATCATAGTATTCCAGTACTTAAAGGGCAGTTACAAAGAGGACAGAAGCCCTCTTTTCCTTCATAGGGGCAGACAAGGGGCAGTAGGTACAAGTTGCATGAGGAGAGGTTTCATCTTGGTATAAGAAAGAAAGTTTTCGTAGTGAGAACGACCACCCACTGGAACAACATCCCCAGAGATGTGGTGGAGTCCCCATCACTGAAGGCTTTCAAGATGTGATCGGACAGAGTGCCAGACAATCTCATCTAGGTTCTCTTTCCCACAAAATCTTGGACCAGATGATCTTCTGAAGTCCTTCAAACCTGGGCTAGACCCATTTTATTATTCTATCACTATCTCAGCTCATCAGACAGAACTTTTTCAACCAATTTTCATTAACGTTTAAAACCCCACAATTCCCCAATTGTTTGGTTTCTCAGTAAACTATCTAATAAACATTATTTTAAATGTATTTGGTTTTGTTTGTTATAATTTTTGGAGTTTAAGGAAAGTTAATTTATAAGCAGTATTCCCCACAAAAATTCAATAAATAAAACTGCAAAGATATTTCTTGTCAAGTTGCTTTCATTTTTTGGTTTCTGGTCTCTATCTGTTCTTTTGTTTGCTATTTGGCTTAAAATGAAAATCAAAGAGTCAAAAAATACTTGGATTGGACTATTCAATTAACTACAGTAGCAGCATTTAAAACTGATTCTCTTGCCACAGAAGTTTAAGTAAGATTCTACCCAAAATCAGCTTTCTTTTTTTTTTTTAATTAATTTGAACTTTTTAACCTGATTCCTGCACAATTCCCCTGTAACATCATCAGGATCACCCTTCTGTGGCCTGCTTCAAGTAGCTAGAATGATTTAGGTACCTCAGCTAGCCAATTAGGATTGGCTTGCAGCGATCAGAGCTGTCTGGATTTGTTTCATGAGACATAGTTAATTTTCTATATATATTTTCAGAGGAAAAAGAAATTACAGATCCAAAAATCACACTTCAAAGTAGAGAAAAAACCCACCCTGAAATAACTAAATTCCCTGTAAAACAAAAAGCACAGCTATTGCAGTGAGCAAGAATGTTTACTGAAACACCATTCTCATTGGTAGGTCTTTTTTGTATCCTTCTCTTTAAAGCTTTTTTTCATTTTTTTTCATTTTTTTTTTTCTCAAGAACAATACATATAGTGACTTCTATATCTTTCATATTTCATTTGGAAAAGTAGTTTTGTTTCTCCATGTTTACAGAGAGCAGAGCAACCATACAGTTCAAAGCTTGGCACAACTTATTAGCAACTAGAAAATGCATATAGTACCGCATCTCTCAATAGACACACTTCTCAGAGTCAATTCAAAGTGAAGACTGTGGCCTTTCCTTACTGAAACCCTAATGGGAAAAATCTTTTCATCATATGCAGCTGTAGCAGCTGCAGCAACAACAGTGGTGAAAATGTGCATTCATTCAAACTCCACCTACGAAACTTTGAGATTACAATTGTTCAGAAGCTTCAGAAAATGTTCTTGTATTTAGATTAATCTGCGGAGGCCATCTCTGGATAAAAAGCAATCTCATCTTCAAATCCAGTGGGTACCACAACAAAAAGGGTAAACAAACAAATTGAAAACAGAATAAAGAGAGGGAAAGATATAAACTTCTGGAGATAAATCTGGCATTACACCAAAGGACTAAGAGTTTCAACATGAAATAGACCTACACAGTGAAACAAAGATTGTTTCTTTTAGCTACTTCCTCCCCTTTTCATATTGAATATACTTCCTGGGGAAAAAAAACCCTCTTCCTACCCTTCTGCTTCACTGAAGAACTCTATGTTGTCCAAGTAACATTTAAATCAAAAGTGAATAAGGCCTATATATAGCAAACTATGTCTCAATATGTAATGCACATATGCTCAAAATATGCATATACAGTTTTCTCATACTCTTGGTAAATACAAATGAGGGCTTAGAATAAAATATATATGGCTAGATACTCAAATTGAATAACAAATATAACTCCACCAAAGTCAATTTGACACACGATGAGGAACGGGTTTGGTTTTTCAGAGTTCAGTAGGAATAGAAGCTAGGAGTAGTGAGGGGGTTTACTATTATGACTGCAATTTGATTATGGACACCGTACACAATATTAAATAGTTCCTATTATTTTCTCTTGTTAAAAAAACAAGACAAAACCAATACCCCAAAAACAAACCCATAATCAAATTCAACTACCCCCATCCCAGCCCCAAACAACAAAAACAGCAACACCTGTTTTGTTCTAGTACAGAAGCATTCAAAGTTTCATGAATTAATAAAGACTTTCTCTCTATAAAATCTTTGTCTGGTATCCTTATTTGAGAAGATGTCATACTGCCTCCTTTGGATGCAAATATCTTCTGGACTTGAGGGTTTTTTTTATTTTCTGTAGTGGAAATCTTAACAGTGGTAGAAAGCACAGGTAACTTGGGGGACTCACATCCTTTCTCAGACTTGTAACTTCCTTTCCAGATGTAAACTGGAGGGGGGGGGGGGCAAAAGACTTCTTTGGCTTGTTTGGAAAGGTGAGCAAGTTGCTCAGAATGCAAGTTTCACTTGGAAGTCAGTTATCTGTGGAACACAGTAGCCCTGACTTTATAAAGCTCCTGAGTAAGTCAAGGTACACAACTGAGACTATAAAGTTCAGGACTAATGCCTTTTACTTGTCATACTTCTGCCTAATATGAATATTCTAGAATATTAACTTCTTTTTAAGACTTCAAATAATACTTTAACCATGGTCCTAGACATTCATGTTTTCATGTAAACTTTGTCAGTTTTGTCTTGTACGTGCATGCATACAAGAGCTGTAGATACTTAGTAAAATGGCAAGTATTGAAGCACCTTGACACCCCTCTAAGCTATCTGTTTACTTATTTGACAGAGGCAAAGGTAGAAAAACAAACATCACCCTCACAAAGATGGTACAGTGATTACACATCAAGACATGTGATTAAAATCCAGGTATTCTGTTGTTCAGTGTTTCGCTCTTAACCAACAGTCCCCCTCCTTTCACTGTCTGCAATCCACTGCATTAGTATAATGTAATCATCCCAAAGTATTCATACAATTACACACTTTTAACTTCATTATTACTGATGGAATTTGGACTAATTAATAATTCTCAACAGAACACTTAGCATAGTCTACATTTTGACAATAGAGTATGAAAATTAAAAGAACAAATATATGCATATTTCCATCCGTCTTTGAATTTGATGGTGACATTAATAATTTGTTATATTCATTGCTCAGCATTTATCAAAACTGCTCATAGAGCAAGATAAACATAATTAAAATTAATGAAACCTAAAGAATACACAGAGGATCAGAAGTCAATGTCAATTGTATTTGCTGCTTACAGAGAACTCTGAAGTTGAAAGTTTGCTTTTGAGATTTATATGATTGATAGTTGACTGGTGTATGATTAATTGATACAAGTCAGCTTTCTTATCTTACTGCTACTGCAATGCTACTAAGAGGTTACCAAAATGAAAGCAATTATTTATGAAACAATTCTGTGGTAACTTTTGCATGTACTCCAAAGTAGTTCTTGTCTGATGGAACATATAAAACTTTGATATCTTGCAATGAAATTCTCCTGACTGTTCTGACAACACTGTAGCTTCAATTTTAATTAAAAGCAGAAAAGCTGGTATGTATATAATACATGATCATTTTAGCTGTATGTTTATTATGTAGTCTCTAAAATCAACTTTGGGTGCTTATCTTAGATATTTCAAAGGCTTTTTTTTAAATTACATTCTGTAACGTTAGTAAATTCCTTGGATAAAGGTTTTGAATTCCAAGCTTAGAAGAATATGCTTAAAGCTTGTGGCTTTAAATTTGTGCCTTGCCCATAATTGGGAAGTAGAAAACTGTTATCTAAGAGTTTGCAGCACAATAGTATTTCCTCATGCTATAAAATGTATTATTTGACTTCGACTTCACTTGAATTAATTGTTTCCAAGGACAGGCTTGTCAGATGTTATAGAAACCTTATACTGTTTACAGGAAAGGCTTAAATTTATGAAAAATGTTAGTTAAATCACAAGATTTAAAAAGAATTATGCAGTAGAACTATGTCAAATCACTTCAGCTGAGATTATAGCCTAAATTAATCACTGGAGGCCAAGAACCAGGGCTGCTGGTGTTTCACTACCAAGTTTAAACTTGCCAGTTCTAATACTGACCTTCGTCATTTGCTTTATAATTACCTACTGTCTGGAGAAGCAATTGAACTGTTACATAAAACACACCCCAGTGAAGAGAAGAAATATCTGGCTGATGTTATATGGTTTGCTTTTCTCCTCTTTTTTTAACTGTTGTCCTTAGCTAACACCATAGTGCTGGATACAGATAAATAGGATCCTACAGAGCATCTAGCCCACAAAGCATTTAATTGTACATGATTTTGCATAAGAGGAAGTCCAGGTAACTTTTCAGTTTGTATGAACAGTTCTGGATACTCAGTGATATTTCAGGGGGTGTTTCCTGACAAACCTGTGTCCCTTGATTCCACATTGAGAGTTTTAACTACGGATTTTTTTTCTCATTCAAATCTTTTTTTGCAATTTCAAAGAGCCAATGATGTTGCAATAAACAAACAGCATATTCATAATTTTAACTGTCAATAGAGGCTTCTAAAATATTGTCTTGAATAGTTTTCATCTTGTTTCCCACTCATATTTCTGATTTCTTCCTACGAAATAACACAAGAAAATATTAACTTTTTTTTCCTCAAGTGACCTCAGCAACAAAGCAGCAGACTAGTAGGGTTACATGTCACATATATTTCTTTGCTGATAAAACTCACCCAACTGTAGTATACCATATTAGCTGACAATTTGAGATGATATGCTCACCCTCCCAACCCTGTTCATTGGTAGTGGAGGACAACAAAACATGACATCTAGTCTACTTTGCACTATTTTCTGGGATGGTAAACCTCCTTTTGGTCACCTTTTAGCCTGCAGTTCGAATACATCACACTGAGCCTAACTCATACCTGACTTGTGCTAGGCCAGCCCTGTATGATCCCAAACCAACATATCTTTTTCCGTTTTCTCTACAACCCTATGCAGTAGAAACTGAAAATAAAATGTAGACTATCTCTATCAGGCACTTTGGAAGTCTAGCTGATCTGGATGTAAATGATCACATTCTGAATGTAAGACGCTTAAACTACCCAAAAATTCTATTTGACCTTAACTTGGATTCAGTTCATATACTGCATATGAAGAAGGCAGAGAGAGAGAGAGAATTGTTGTATTGTTTTGAAAGATAAACATATATATGTATACATGAGAAAACAACTAACCACTGATAAGCAATGATAGAAAGATAGAAAACAAGGATGCAAAGAAGGAATTATATCGCTTCATCAGAGCTTTACTTTTTATCTCCTGTTTTTCCAAGTTCTGATCTAGGATGTCCTTTTCAGACTGTTTTGTCTCTTGGCATATATGTATGGCAGAATTTTATATAGCTGGGCAAAAAAAATATTATGAAGTCAGAAAAAGTGGCTCCAAAAATAATCCACAAGTGGCTCCAAAAAAAGACTATCTTCCCATTTAGGAAATGGGTACATTAAGAACCATTTTAACTATGGTCTATTATTAAATTCAACTTTCATCTGAAGGGCTTGATTACTCTCATTGGCAACTTTTGAAATTACAATCCTGTATACAAAATTGCATTTGCAGAGGACTTGTTCTTTTATTTTTGAACACTTCCTTCCCCACGGCTGAGTGCAAATCAAACATGTTTTTCACCCAAATTTTGCCTTTATTTTTTTTTTATAAGCAAGCAACAACAACAGCGTATGCAGATAAATCCAGAAGCTGTACACGTAGCCTTCTAAAATCTGGCTCACAAGTATAGGCAAGTAACATATTGATCTACATCAACGCTGTATTTCTCTGGACTGTTAGCTGCTATTGCCTTCTTGAACAGCCACACATTTATCACATCAACTGTATGAGAAAGAGACTTAGTGATATTGAATGATGGCTCAAAAATCAGATGACATGCAGTCCTATGAGACCTCTGATGTTCATGGCAAGTATCATTTTCAACATGAATGGAAATGTAAGTATACGGCACATTTCTTTAATTGACAGTACACCAAGATGTGCTGCAGATTTAATAAAGAGATCACCACAGTTCATATCACTGAATAAATGATTCTACAATTCCACGCAATTCATTTATTGCTTGCAAATTTATGTGGTCTTGACTTAAATTGTCATTATTGTTTTGCTCAATTGCCCAATGTAAAGGACTCTTCATTTTGCTACCAGAGCTTTCATAAATAACGCCATAATGTTTTTTCCTAATGAATGGTGAAACTGTGCAAATCTAGATTTCAGTGAAATTGAAATTATCTTCTGGAAGCTACTTTGCCTCATTTCTTCAAGCCAGTGAAGAAACTAGTTATTCTATCTTATTAATCATATACTTTCACAAATGATTTTGCAAGCCCTCACATTTACAAGCTCGCTTTTCAAACTGGTTTCCCTGCAGTACTAACCACCCTGAACAACATCCTCTGCTTCACCCCTACCTGAAAGCCTAAGATTCTGAATACAACTTCAGATTGCTTTATAGTTCCTGCTGGAAAAACAAAGCAAAACAAAAACCGTAACAAAAAGGAAGCACTGAAAGTCCTCTAGATTCATAAATATTTAACAAATTTAAAAAGAAAAAAAAAAGTGAATGCTGTCACTGTTTCTCAAAAGGTTGTGAAATAAAAAGAAATACTAGAAAGAAGAGGAAGGAGCAGGGGAGGAGGGGACAGGGTGCAGAAGTGGTCTGGGGGCAATGGATTGGAAGAGACAGGCAAAAAGAAAAAGTTCTGCAGATAAAACTTGAACTGAGGCTCTCCTTCTTGAACTAGGGTTCTGTGATCCTCAATTTATTTTTAAATGCTCTGTCAGAACTAGTACTACTCTGCTCATTAGAATTGCATTTTGTTTGTTAGTGATTTAGATATTGAGCCAAAATGCCAAGATACACATAGACAACAGCTGTAGAGAGAGTACTTCTCTTGACAAAGCAGTCACAGATAGATGCTTTTCTTGATGCTTTGCTGTCAATCAACATAATGAATGAGCTAACCATCGATGGTTTCTGGAGCATGCCTGAATCCATATAAAGCCACTTACACAAGTACAAAGAGATTCTTAGTTCTGAATTGGGTCATTCATTTGTCTTGTTTTGAAAAGAATTGTGACAAAAGCATAGTAATTTCATTGCCTACAGGTGCAGAGATGCTTGAAAGAGAATACCTGTTGTTATCAGTGCATGTATAAATCATGAGTGATCTGCTCTGAAGTGTTACTTACTGACTTACTAAGAAAAAGCCTGGCTGTTGCCACAGGCAATACATTGACCACAACAGAGCGGAATACAGGATTCCGTTCCTTGCTAAAGCTCATTCCATTTAGTGCTTCATTCTATGCAGACTACCTCTCAGAACTTACACCACAAAATGTATGGTTTCTTTGCATGTCTTGAATCTCATGCAGAAGGAGAGTGGCCAGTAATTTTTGTGGTCTTCAGAGTAGAAAAATACTTCAATCAAGAAGTATACTTTTGTAACCAAGATACCGAACAATGTTTTTGTTAAAGGGCTTCTAGTTGTTTCACCAAGTCAAGTCTGTTTTGCCAATGACAATAATGGGTGAGTGATCTCTCCCTGTCTGTATGTCAACCCATGACCCTTTTTTCACATTTTCCTCCCCCTCTCCAGCTGGGGAGGGGAGTGACAGAGCAGCTTTGGTGGGCACCTGGTATATAATCAGTGTCAACTCACCACAAGGGCATAAAACTGACATTAAAAAACTGCCACAGTGCTTTTTACTTACTAAATTTTTATTTATAATAGGTCAAACAATGAGATCTCTGTAGGGGGAAATAAATGACATTACTCAGGATATAATTAACGTGAAAAGAAAAGTCAGCAAAGATTTCAAAATCTTTCTGCATGTTGTTGTTGGAGGGTTTTTTGTGGTTTTTTTTTTTTTTTTAAGAAAAAGGGAAGTTTCCTGTGACAATTCAATACTTCCAAAATGAAAATAACTGTTTAATTTAAGAGTCAAACTCTGACTGGACACAGTCCTGAGCAGTCTCCTTTAGCTGCCCCTGCCTGAATAGAGAAGTTAAGCTGGACTAGATGACCTCCAGAGGTCTTTTCCAACCTCAGTGATTCTGTGAGTCTATGAATCTATTTTCTACTTTTCAAACAACTTCTGCAGAACCAATCTAATAAACTCTACTTTTGCACCAGTCTCTCACCAGTAGCAAAAGGGGAATATCGTTAGATCTTATTTTGGGCTTTTTGACTCCATGTCCTTTAAGGAGAAACCAGGAATAACTAGAAACCTTATGACTGCGGGCTGTAACACCAATTATTCTTAAACATACAACTATGACAGAAAGAAAAAAACAATGTAGATATCAGATGATTTGGAGCCCTGTTGTGTCCATATGCAAACTTCAAGAATTATTTTACAATCTCAAACTTCCTCCTGAAATGCTGTCAAGTTTGAACGGATTTTTCCTTTCTGGATGTTGTGAAGGGCTGGAAAGAAGTGTAGAACTTTCAAAAAAACCACAGTTTTCTTTCAAAGTGGATTATGTTGTTTCTAAATGCTCTCAGGAAAAGACTTTCTTGCAACTGTTGTTGGCGAAAGAAGACTGGTCTTTTCTGTATCATTTCAACCCATGTGAAGCAAAACCCCATGAGATGTAACAGGTGAACCAGCTACAAAAGGTATGATGTAAGATCAGGGCTCTAGATGAAAAACTTTGCCATAGTTGGGCTGTCAAGAGAATTTAAATTTTTTCACATAAACCCTTTCTCCCATTTTAATATTTTTTAATTTGTACCATGTAATAACAGTGATAAAATTCATCTCTCCTTAGGAGATATATACTCCAACAATAAATCCAGAATGTGACTGAGCATTAACCACTTAGCAGTAGAATATATAATGTTCTTTAACTAATGGCATTTTTCTCCAATTTTATGCTACATGCTTATAATTGCAGTATGTAATATCATTACAGTAGTGAACTTGAGACCTCAAAAGAATATGCATAAATTAATTAGTAGATATTAAGATTATTAAGAACTCAAAAGCTGGTTTATATTTAAATTACATATTTTTAATTATTTAAATGTTGCAGGATATACATTATAAAATATAGTAACTTAAAAAGATTCATAATTTAAGCAACAATTCCCATATGGTGGAAATGGGAAAATAATACTCAGCAAAAATAATATGACCATGGAACAGTTAAAATATTATTGCTTGACAAAGTTGGTTTTTTTTTTTTTACTTTGATGATATTTACAGGAGAAGTTTAACTTTATTAAAAAGTGAATCTGGGTGGATGTATGTGTGCATACATGAGAGAGGAATATTGACTAAAATAATCCCTACCTTGGGAAAAGCATTTGATTAATTAACATATAAGTAATTTATTTAAATAGTTTGAATTATTTCATATTTCCAAGTTAAGAGATAGTGTTTTATTAGACTGTCATGGAAACTGTCATATATGATCTGATTAGTATTTAACAATGACTTATTATAAGAATATATAGTCCCTATACAGTAACAAAATCATAACACCAGAGGAGAGAATTAGAGATAATTATCTCATTTTTCGATGAGAGTGAATTGAATTATTAGGTATTAAGTCCTCCTGAAAATAAATCATGACTACTTGATTTTAAATTCCTACAGCTAGCGTTATTATTACCGGCATCCAGTCTCACACTGATTACTCTAATAGAATATCTGACTTCCAAAGTTAATTTCTAGAAGTTCTGCTAAGCCTTGAAGTTTGGCTTATTTTGTGTTGCCAACTACACAAAACCAGATTATTTACTACATACAGTACTAGCTCTGGATTCAGGGTGTGATAAAAGGGGCAAAATGTGTAAATGGATACTGAAGGAAGGGCAATCTACCTGCAGCCATAATTGGTCCACTCCACAAAAGGTCTTACCAAATCCATGCAAAGTACTTTGAGCTTGGTCCTGCTGCTATGCTTTTAGTAGCAAAAGATTAAATGGGGAGGGAGAACAAGGACAATTGTATGCTTCAGAGTTCAGAAGCAGCATCCAAGCATTGAGTGGTTGGGACTGGCAGGTCTCAGACAACCATGGCACTCCTCTCCAGTTAACACAGACAAGTCAGTTAAGAGAATAATTCTCACTCTCAGGCAGCTGCAGAAAGAGAATTAGCAACTCTCACTCCTGTTGCTTAGTGCCGACTACCACAGCAGAGCTCAACTGCAGCACTACCAGAAAAAAAGAGTCCTAGATCCTAAGGAGTGGCTAGGCAAACAGTCCTCCAGCATGGAATCCTTTGCTATAGCGACCCCCAGTCTGGGCCAATTAAAGCCTAATCTGCAAGCTGGACAAACTCCAGCCTGGCTTGACCAAGACAGAATATATCGTGCAGAAGGAAAGCACACCTAAACTCAGCAGAGAAGAGCATGGTCACCTCACTGGTATAACAATGCTCCTCTAAGTACAATTGCACAGTGCCATAACCACCTACTGCTATTTTCCAGGGAGTGAGGAAGGGGGAGAAGGAGTCTTAGAGGGCGATAAGCTTATAGGAATAGGACAAATTCCTTCAAACTAGCACAGATTTCAAGCACCAAAGCACATTTCTGTGCTGTATTCTGTAAAGGTGGGTGCAATTGTCTACCAAGCAGGGAAAAAATAGTGCTAGAGGGTGAATGAGCATTAGCACAAGCAACAAGGCCTAAAGTTCCAAGCATAGGAGAGTACTGATCAGCAGCAAAATGAGGAAGAAAAACCAGGACTCCCTGGACTTGAATATTCTCCACAAAACCATTTTCTCTATTTAACTTTATTGTCTTACAATTGACTCTATCTCAATCATGAGACGTATGAAAAACTCAAAACTGGGCAAGTTCTGTCACTACCCTGTTTGATGAAAACGAACAAGTAATTTCTTTTATGTTCTTCCTTAGTTTTATGGCCCGCAATATCGGCAAAATGATGCCTACTCTCTGTTTTGAGCATATTGAGTCCAACAGAGATCTACATTATTCATGTTTCCCATATTTTAAGGACTTCTTGTACCGATGGATGTTCTTAGCTCTATTTTTATAGAGTTCCATTTTTAATCTACACATTTCTCTCTCTTCATTGCCTGGGTGATCCTGATTTATAAGCACTGTAGGTCAACTATAAAAAAATGTTTTGATTTCCTGAGATCTCTTTGAAAATGAAATGGCTGTTTTGAGGAGTAAAATTTGGCATAGAGCAGAGAAAAAAGTGGAGCATATATAAATAAACACATCCTTGTAGTCATAGAGGGATGATGATGAGGGTTATCAAAACTATAAATGACCTTTATTCCCTCTGCTTCTGGCAATTTTTGAAAACTAGAAAACTTTGCTGCAGTTACAGTAGAAAACCCAAAGGCATATATATATATAACTATTATAGTGTTTCCATACTGAGATGTTCCAAGGCTAGGAAAGTTTTTATTGAACTGAAATTGTAGAATTAAACTAAAAAAAATTAATGTCTGCACACTGAAGAAGAATTTAAAGAAACATAACAGGTCTTGACAATCAAAGATGAGGCAACTTGGGCAGATCTCATCTGCATGTGTGCATGGCACAATAAAACAACAATTCTGATTGCAAGATGTCTCAAAGCAAATAATGATTATGGTGTCACATGTGATTAGAAAAGAATGCATGCAATGACCATTTCAATATCATGCTGAGCCAGTAGGATATTACCTGAGCCTCTAACCTTCTTAAATATTTCCCAATTCCTCCAGCAATTTCCTCTTATTTTTTTACTAGTTTTACTTTCACCTTCAATTAGGTCATTCTGATCAAAAGTAAAATTAAAATACTGAGTCTGAACAGCTTCTAAAATATTTTGAACATTTCCGTAGTGAAAAAAATTAAAGGCAGAATATATGCAATGGTCTTCATCAGATTTTGTTTTCCACATAAGTACAAAAATTAATAATATGTTATCTTAGATGACATGGAAATGATCTTTGCCAGAACTTCTTATTTTAAAAGACTTTATTCTTTATTATGAATTACTGATCTGTTAATTGTAGATGTCCATCTTTAATGTTGAACTGCAGGCATATTCTGAAGCATAAACCTTATTAAATGTAACTGAGAGTGTTCAGAATCATTTACTTGTCTTCTTGCCATACTAAAACAGTTATTTTCTCAACAGTTATTTTATGTTTTAACTTCCTACACACAGTAGAAAAGCTGTGAGTAGGTAAGGAAGTGCTCCCTCCCACTTTTGCTCTCCATTCCACAGGGACACTATGACTAGCAAGGGAAAAGGAGAGGGAGAGCCACTATGCCAATGGTCTGTGCATTTCAGCTGGGAAAGTAAGAAGAGTTAAAAATGCAGTATATAAAAAGAGTCTTGTGACTTGCATTGTTGTGTGGCTCAGTTACTGTCTTCTGAGAGGAGAAATGGAAAATTAGCCAGAAATCATTTTACTATGGTTAGATGGAATTTCATAAACTAGATACAGAGATAACAATAAATATTTTAATAAGGAATTATTGAAAAACTAGCTCAGCCTAACCCAAGAAGTTACCTTTATGAATCAAACACCTTTATGACTCCAGAAAGTATGCCAAAAGGTTAGATACTGTTGCATCTTTGGGTATATTGCACCAATTGATGATAAGCTCTTGTCATTAGCTCAAAAACTTTTGATGGTTTAACTTAATATAAGCTGTTTCTAATCAAAATTGTTATCATCTCTCGACACCAAATGATTTCACACCATATTAGGTATTTCTCATTTTCTTGACATGATTTGAAACAAAAATATAATTAATACAGGCAGCATGCTACATTTAACCAAAGATTAAAGCAAAAAATAAATATGTACCATGTCTGCCTGGACCAAACTAATACTGCTGCATTTTTTAGCACAGATTTAGTATTAATAGTCCTGGCACTACAACATCAGGAAAAATATTTATAAGTGCTAGAAGGAAGCATAAGCAAGGTGTACTTTATCTGTGTAAAGACTGCTGTAATATCTCGGTGCCCTACCTGTTGAATGTAAAGTTTGTTTTCTTGTTTACACAAAATAGTAAGAAAGGGTTTGGAAGAAATCAAAATCAAACAGACTATGTTGCAAAATAGAAAATAATGCAGCAAGAAATTAAACAAAGAAAAACAAGAATGAAGATAAATCCAAATTGTATCAGCTACAGCAGAAAAACAATACAGACATGAACTTTAGAAAGAACACACCTTTCCTAGCACAATATAAGCAAAAGTCACAGTTCCACAGATAACTCAAAAAAGTAACAAAAATGTAATAGCTAATCACTGAAGACCTAGATCAAACAAAGTCCCAATATATCTATTCTGAATCCAACCAGTAACAGTTTTATGGAAATAGGTGTAGAAAAAATAGAGAAGTCTTGGCCTTCCAGGAAGTTATTGCATACATATGTATTATCCCTGCAACAAATGAGAATTCTCACCATTGGTTTCCTGCACTTTGTCCCCTTTGTGTTTGACCACTGATGCCAACAATTTTCTCCGACTCCACAGGTGCTGAACATATTCTCTCTTTGAAGTTGCTAGGATTTTGTGAGACGTAGAATTTATACTTGTGCAAATTAAATGGATTTAATTTTCTTGATAAACGTACAACAAAAAATCAAACTCCAATTCTCTGTGTTTTAATGTAAAAATTTAACAAAATATCTGTAGCTAACTTTAAGAAAAATGAAAAGACAGAGCTATAATGATGTCTTGCCTTGTGTCTGCAGGTATCAGTCATATATTGTTCTCTGGAAAAAGATTCTCACATTTCACTACAAAAGAGTGCAGTAAATTATAATTAGGAAAAAATTTATATCACTTAATAGCGGTTTCATTGTGAAAAAAGAGGAGCATAGCATGCTGTACACATCCTACCACACATTATATGAATTGTCCAAAATGACTTATGAGCTTCTCTTATTGAGCTAAGGTAATGTGCAGGCACAGGACACTACGTATATTTGGAAGCAAAGCTTCCAAAGCTTTTAAAAGAAACAATGCTGGGAACCAATCAGGAAAATTGGCTATAAGACAAGGCAAAAAAAAGATATAAAAAAGGGGCCTTTTCCTTCAGATGGAGTTCGGCATTCACAGTCTACAGCAATCTCTCCCTTTGTGTACACAGGAGAACTGATGAGCCAGCCTACTTCTCTGCTGGCAGTGAGAATCACTCTTGCTCTATATCACAAATCAAACACACACACACACGTGGGCCATACTGAAAATGAAAAACAACGTGCCTTAAAAGGAAACAGAAGTAATTAGTATAGTAAAAATAATAATGCATAATAATTATACTCCTTAAACTCCTCAAGTTTGAGGAAGGCTTTTGCCAAATGTAAGTATAAGTTTGGGTTTGCATTGTGTAGAACTCACCCTTTTCATTTTTCCAGTTTAAAGATAAGAAAATGACTTTTTTCTTAGTAGTACAGAGAAGTGTAATCAGTACTTCCCTCCACAGTCTCAAATTCAGCTGAATGAAGGGAAGATTAATCACCAGTGGGAAAGAATCAGGGAATACACTCAAATTATCACAATCTCCACAGCTTTATTTTACAGTTATTCCTACTGAAGAACCTTTTCTAAGGATGCTAAACCAGCCAGATTTGAGAACTCAAATCATTGCATGACACATGTAGTCAGCATCAGCTTGCAATGAACCCAGCACAAAGGGCTTTGTGGTTGCACAAACACTGAAAAAGTTGTTTTCAACCTCATGAGAGTCGACTTTGTAAAGAACAAAAAAAGTAATTAAAAATGCTTTTATTAATTTAGACACTAAGGTAAAAGGAAAAAAAAACAGCAAACAAAACTCACAAAAACTACAGCTGCAGCTGCTTTAGGACGTGATATTTTTTTCCTTTGAAATAAGAAAAGGTAGAGAAAGAAAATTGTTTCAAATAGAACAGAATACATACTGCTTCATTTTCACTGCTGCATTCAATAGGTCCTCACAAAGGAGGTTATAATTGTTCCAACATCAGCAGCTCCTTATTCTGCTTTTCATAGAGATTTATAAACATAACCAAGAGGAAAGCAATCTAGTATCTACACTGATCCTCATTAAGATCTTTGAAACACAATCAGAATCAAACTGCTACACAAGCGATGAAAACACCACTTGTGAAAATACTCACTGAAATTCTTTTAGCCCAGTTTGGATTCCTCTTGTTTCCAGGTTAATATTTGGTTCTGCAAAACAGTTTCTCCCTTTCCTCTGCTCTGCAATTACTGTTCTGCAACATGACACATATTCATCATGTGCCATGCATATTCTTTGTGGATGTTACTGAAACAAGACTCTATCAATTGTCTGTAGATGGAGGCAGGTCCATGAAGGTTGGTCAGATATTAAGAAGAGAAATGCTTTTCATCAGGAGCCACTTTCTCCCCACTGATTAGAAAGAGCATCTACAGTGACTACACACCTAACTGTGGTACTTCAGGTGTGCAGGGTTGATGTAGACTGCCTATGTACATACTTAAAATATAAGGCTCATTTCCATGTTTTCAAAAAAACATATATATACTAGGCTTAAATTGTTTTTTATTAATTATTTTTCAAGTTGGAATGATAACTTGGGATGTATATTCTGGGGTGCTAAATTTGTGTAGGAAAAGAAGCAAGGCTATAGGAAATCAGGTTGTCAAGGATAAAATGCCACCATTAACTTCTTTTGTTTTATCCAAATCTGCAGTGCAAAGTTTCCTTTTTAGTACAAGTTATCACTAGCCTTATCAACACCTCAACATTTAAGTAACTAAAATTAAAAGCAGCTAAACTTCAGTTTTATTTGTCCTCATGCAACTGCTACCGACCTCAATTTGATACAAACAAAATTGACACTGCCTTTTTTATGAGGTCACAACCTTGCCTCTGTACCTCCAACTACCCCTTTACCTGTAACATGGCTTCGCAAAACATCAAAACTACGGCAAAATGCAATTTCCTCTGAACAGCAGCCTACAAAAGAAAAAAAGGATTTGATTAGGGGAGACAAAGAGATGAGCTGTCAGTTCCCATTTTGAAATGAGCTATCAAGAGACACCACTTGAGGAGAGAGATTGAATGAGCATATTTCAGTTCTAGCAGGTTTACTCCCTCCGATGCTACTAAACAATAATTATAACATATAGTAAGTGATCCAGGGAGGGACTGTATAAATAGAAAAAGCCCACAATTCAAAAGGGGCAGGAGCTAACGCCTCCTTCAGTTACTGTAATTTGTGTTAGTAGAGGGCCTCCTAACTTGTTTGTTACTTAGCTCAGGCACCTGAAAATTAAACACTGCACAAAGAGGATTAGATCATGCCAGATTTATTTGACAAATGCCCTGCCCTTGTTTTGCATTATTTTTACAGTTTAAAAAAATCGTATTATATACTGGCTTTCTTTTGTCACTTCATGGCACAGCTTTTATGGTGACAGATGTGCCATTTTGGCAAGCTGCAAACATGGCTCAGCCCTTTCATTATCAAGACCCATTTCAAGGGGGTTGTAACACAGCCTGGAATTAAAGCCTTTTCTGTATAAAGGAGTCAGTCTCAAGCATGGAAGGAAAACAAACAAAGAGAAAACCACAACACCCCCCCCCATATAACTCCTACAGAAGACAAATTTTTTTTTTCCCAAGCTTTCAGAACTATGTGGTATAGAAGTGAATAGATGGTATGTTTCTCTGAAAGACTTCAGTCATGTCTTTGTTACCTCTACTGTCATGAAATCAATGCCTTCTGACCACCAGTGATTTTTGCTTGAACTCATGCACTGGACTCCTGGACTTGTTATAGGCTAAACATTCACTTATATAAAAATGTGACCCTTGTCACTAACAAGTAATTCGCAAACTGATTTAGATAGTCATTTCTTCGTCCTTTCTCCTTCTTGCAGAGAACAGTACCTTTTTCATCTATAATTTATGCTGAATCACAATACGCAATTTAATTCATGACTGGAATTATGTTTTATTAAATATGCACAACTTTGCTTAGTGAAAAACAAATGAGAATTTTTTTTTACTGTAGTATTATAAGAAAGGATACTCCAGGAGATTTTTGTGCCCATTCATGTGTCTAATTTTGATTTATATGTTTCATTTTGTGCTTTTGAGCAGTCACATGCACTTCAAATTGCACTCACTTTACTGTGGTACCTTGCAATTTTCCTGTTATGCACAAAGCAATCCAAGTGATGAGATTACTTGCACTTAGAAACCTTACATGATCATGGCTAGGCTTCGCAAACGAAGATTTAGGAAGGCTCTATCCACATTTATTACAGGCACGCTGGTGGCTAATGAGGCCAATACGAGATAGACATATTCGATTGCAAAAGGCACAGCAGAAAGACTCCTTAGGTGGTATATTCTGCAAGACACGGTTCTTTCTGCGTTGCGTTTTCTCCTTGAGACTGATCCTGCGTGTGTTCTCAAAGGCATCAGTAGTGCTATAGATGGTGTGTCTCCAGACCTCACGATTGGAGGCCAGAGTAGACCAGTTCTGTTGATCAATATGGCCAAGGCTAAGATGTTGTTTCAGGGACTCTTTGTATCTTTTCTTCGGGGCTCCTCTCATGCGGCAGCCGGTGGCAAGTTCACCATAGAGCAGGATCTTAGGGATGCGGTGGTCCTTCATTCTGGAGACGTGCCCTGCCCAACGCAGCTAACAGTCCATCAGAAATTAATCCTCTAGCTAAAACCTTCACATTTTTGAACAATTGGAGCATTATGGGTGATTATAAGGCATATTCAAATTTTGAAACCAAAAATTATATTAAGATTCCCTGGAAAATAAAAATAATAAAAATACTGAAATCTATTGCAATAATTATGTCAATGAGGGAAGGGAGAGTAAAACCCTGAGCAACTTGGTCTAATCTCACAGCTGCCCTTGCTTTGAACAAATTGTACCAGAGACCCTGAAGTCCCTTCCAACCTGAGGTTTTCTATGGTTCTATGGAGAAAGAAGTCATCACTTAAAATGCCAGCCAGGGTTTCACTTAGGAAACCCAGAAGGTATTGCATCAAAAATTAGAAACTGAATATCCAAGAAAGAGAACAAGTTATTCCATAAGACCCACATTTGATTTTCACAAAAATAAAAATCACACCCTAATACAACTTATGCCAATTAAAATCACCAGGAGAGAAAGCTTCTGTGGCCACACAGTTGGACTGCACTGAAATCTTGGCACAACCGATATCAGAAACAGTTGCAAGAATAATAATACTGAAGGTAATGGGCAAATCTAAGAAGACACAGTGCACTGGATAAATTCCAAAGCAATAGAGCCTTTAGCAAGAGGAAAGGAGAAATGTCAGAGAAAGATAGATCTATTTGAAAACTAATGTTCTGTTTTGTAGAAATGTTCAATGATGTTCACTTTCAGATAGATCAGACAATTTCTTATTTAAAAGCAAGCACAACACTTTCTTGGAGAAATGACAGGGTGATTTTATTGGTATTTTAAAAAATGCTTTGTATTTCTTTACACAAGCTGGCAACAAGACTAGATCTTTATATGAGAAGCACAAATAAGCACTGTGCAACCACATACTCCTATTCAGAAAAATTTTTTTTTTTGGCCTAACCAGACAGATGTGCCCCTCCTCTCAAAAATACACTCAAAATAAGAGAAAATTTCTGAGAAGGCAACACTTCGGTCCACTTTTCTATGCTCAGCTCCAGACAGTACTTTTCAGAGGACCACAAGTTCTTTAAACTGCAGTGGATTTAAGCATTCACAGCTTAATTTCAGTTGATTTCTACTACAATTGATTTTTATTTTCTTTTTGAAGTTCTAGGATGTTTGCAATTTCTTATGCTGACCTGCTGGTTTGGCTTCAGTAAATTTTTGTCACATCAACTCACACTGAATTTTCTTCAGTCCCACACTGAATTTTTGTACAACTAAATATGACATAAACTATACTATTTCAGCATTTCAAAAGGAATCAGGATTTTATTATTTCAAACATGGTCATTGCTCTTATTGAAGCATTTTCTAAAAATTACTTGTAATTGAACAAAGATAAAGGATTGAAGAGCATCACAGCATCTGAGTCTTGATTTCTTTCTTTAGACTCCAGACTAAAAGAAAATCTCAGTAACATTATAGTCTTTTGTATAACACTTACAAATAATACTCAGCATGAATTTTTCCACTTTTCCCTTGTGTATTTTTTTGGCTTTGAGACTCTCATCAAATGCACTGAATGACTTTATTTTGAGAACTGGAACAAAAGTGATGTAACTATCAAAATTTCATGCATATATTTTCCCTTTATAGAATGGAACTTTCCATCCTAAATATTTCAGTTTAGCATTTGTGAGATCATTTTTCTCTCCCCTTTTTTATTTGGTTGGTTGTTTGGACCCATTCCCCTTAACATGGAAAACAAACTGTTTAAGTAGAGAGAATAGTGTCAGTCTGGTATACAGACAGTAATTTTGTTGCTGTGTTTAAAACATAGGACAATCATCTCCAGCATTCTCTTATTGCACTCTTACATCAGTTATGGGAATGTTGTTGCCAAACCAGCAAATATGTAATAGAGTGGCAACTGAGAACAGGAGTGTATGGATGCCTCTGAATAGGCACATCCTTGCTCCTGAGGAAGGAAAGAAGTGGGAATTTGCTGATTACTACCAGTGAATTTGAGGCCTTTGCTTTCTATCCTTGTCTCTGTGTTGACACTCAACTACTACTAGTTTGAGCTACCCAGATCTGCTCAAACTGCAGTACATTTAGAGCAAATTCTGATGAAGAATGTTGCTGTATTTCTACCAGGAAAAGAATACTAAATCTACACTCTTGCATGTGCCTAAACTTCTCCTTATGTGGACATGCTAAGATCAGTAGGAAAATCCAAAAAACCAGACTAATTTGCTGGCAATGATGAGAAGTTTACTTTTGTTCTCATCTATAATTCTGGGTCAATTAACTAAGGCCATAAATATGTCATTATTTGATTGAATAAAATCTACCCAACTCAATACATCTGGCAAAATTTTGGAGCAATTTGTGACCATTTGGAAAAAAGAAAGGAATGTGTGATAACTAACACAATAATAAAGAATATATCTCAAGCCAAACTATTTACTTATTTTGAAGATACAGTAGAGAAACCATAAATCTTAACTAAAGCTATTGAAACTGCCTCAAGGTGATTTTCTGAAAGATAATTTGGTTGACGAAATTTCTATATTGTGGATAAAAACTTCACAAAGTAGCTGAAGTGTAAGATAGACAAGGCAAATGGGCTGAGGCAGAAATACAGAGAGTCATGGAGGGACCCTTCTGCTTTACTCAACATTGTCATAGCTTCAAGCATGGAGGTTTTGTTTCAGGTCAGGTAGGAAGTGTTATGTTTCCATAACCAAAACAGAACTGAAAAAAAATCAGGAGAAGGGAAAGTATTGCATCAGTATTTTTGAAAGATAAAATAATTATACAAATCCTTTGATCTTCCATTATCTTGCTGTTTAGACTTCTGCTGTTGTAGAATTAACATTGGCATAAATCCCAACTTTTCAGTCATTATAAACAGGAGTATAGTTTTATTCTAAATTATATTTAGGAAGATATTGAAGATACAAGAAAATTACAGAAAAATCCACAGATGTACAGCCTGAATTTGAACACCATTTTTAGTTAATTTCCAAGAGTTCACTCAGGTCTAGGGAAAGGTACTTAAAGATATTTCAGAAATAACCTGTCATTTTCTATCTCTGAGATACTTTAACAAACAAAAAGGGTTTAATACAAAATAAAGGTAGCAAGCTGCTCTTAAACAGCTAATCATTTTCGAGAAGGGAGTATATTTGCTACTGGCATGGTAAAAGAACATTACTTAAACAGTGAATGATGAGAAAGTTAGTAGGAGAGTAATATATTTTTACATGCTTTTCACAGGTTTTGTCTGAAGTTTATTGTTACAGTCTGTACATTTATGAGATATGATGAAAGACTTGTTAAAGATGATGTTTATGATGCAGAGTATCTTGACATCTTGAAGAAAACTGGGAACACTATAGAAACATGATGCTAGTCAAGAGACTCTGGTGTCTTTCCAGCCAAACCATAATAGTTACTAGCAGCTATAACTGTAAAGGTAGAAGAACTTGTTAGTGCTGTAACTCTTTTGTATATAGTAAAATGAGGGAGGATTGACAGAGTTGATACATTCAGGATACTTAGTTCTAAGAAAATGTGTACAATAGTTTTATACATTGCAAGAATAACAATGTGGATATACAATTTTGATACGGATATACAATAATATTACTGAAAATCTGAAAGCTTAGCCAGGAATATCTAAACTAGTGCTATGAACAGTCTTGCAAATAATGGGAGGAGACAGTTGCTGGATGCATGTCATTCTTTTTCAGTGTAGAAATTCTAAAATGTTTAGAGAAATGGCCTGATGACTCAATAAATAGCACATTTCCTACTTTAGCTGGCAATAAATATGTAACTCACTGATGTATCAGGTTCCCTAAAGTATTTTACACATATTTTATTAAAAGTCCCTTCAGAAAAAGTAAAATGTCAACATCATTAACTACTCTACTATAGATCATAGGTCTCTACTGACTCTGTACTCTCTAGAAGATATTTTCACCATAGACTGAGTTAAGATAGGGTATTACTTTTTTACATTCTGAATCGTGTATGTGTTTGGATGAGGTTTCCATCCCTTCAAAGACAAAACCAGCCAAAGATGACTTACTGTTTGCATTTTGAGATACCTTGAGATTGAAACAGGGTATTGATTAGCAGCTTAACAGGATATTCAAAAAATTGACATGAGGCTGTAAGTTTATTAGTAACTAATCTGTTCTAAAATTTAAACTACTACCCGCAACTACAGCCATGTAATTACTGACTCCTTTCCACTTCTGTTTTACAGAAAACTCTGTATGGGGAAATTTTAAAGAACAAGTTTTTTTAAAATGGTTATAAAAAATAATTCAAACAAAAATTCAAACCAAAAAATTAAAACTCCAGGTTTAGAATTACCACAGCAACACTACAAATTACTTGGGTTGTGTGCAATAAAAACCAGAAGGACTATGTCATCTATATTAAGTACCTGGACTACTGTATGGCAAATGCAATTTTACTGCAGATGAATGTGTACCTATTTTAGAATAGTTACAATATTTTAATAAATCTATCTGCAAAGATTCAAGAGAGAGAAAATAAATTACACTAAATGGAAGAATGATACAGCATAATGACTTAAAAAGGTCCTCCAGCATCTCAATCAAGTATGCAATTTGTTTCATTTTCCCTGCCTGCAATTCCCCATGCAATTTCAAATGTCTGTGATATTTATCTTCACTTCTTCTCCTAAACACTTTCAACCAATATTTAGGAAATAGGCAATTCACACATTTCTAAGGACTGAACACCTCATGGGTGAACAAAGATTCCACCTGAAAATATTTAATTATTAATCAACTACAGTTTTCTGCAATTAGGAAACAATTTGAAGTGTTAACACCGGTGGGGGAGACTGCAAGCCATAGGGGATACATTTTCCTTACAAATGCATTCTGTGCAAGACCTGAGAAACTAGTAGAATTCAGAGTCGGCAAAGCTTTGTAAGGCAGAGCATGGTAGAGACATATATGCCTAAGAATTCCCCACTATACACTGAATGGTGACAGTGGTTATCGTACAGCGGAAATTCATAAAATATTTAGGAGAAAGGGAAGTGAACTAACATTGAGCCTGCACCCCTCAGGCACCCAGGCACAGAAAGTGACAACGTACGCTCTCCTACATTGTCCACCGCAATGTCGAGCAGATCAGTCAGAAAAGCAGTAACTTGATCTAAAATGTTAAGCACTGGCCTCTGAAACTGCCTTTATCTTAAACCTCAGTGAAAAAGATTACAGTACACACATTTTACCTATTAATGTCATGTAAATCGTAAGAATACAAGGCCTTCCTCTAGTTGTTCACTCCAAACTGTTAGGAAGCTAGGGTAAAATTGT